>NC_133288.1:10705655-10766641 GCF_005239225.2 Populus alba
TAAGGGCAACATGATTAGAAGTTTTTGGGGTTTAATTAAACTTTTAAATTAATTTAATTAATCCAATCAAGGTTTTAATTGGAGAATTAATAAGTTTTGAGACTTAATTGAACTTGGAATTAATTTAATTAATCCAATCTAGGGTTTAATTGGAGAATTGATAAGTTTTTGAGACTTAATTAAGATTGGAATTAATTTAATTAATGAAATCAGGGGCTTAATTGAAAAATTATCAAAGTATAGGGCTGATTCTGGTAAATGTTGCAAGAAATTAACATCCAGGGACTGTTTTTGTAAAATTCAACTGAAATGCAGGGGTCCAATTAAAGTTTATCCAAGGGCTTGATTACAGAAATGTCAAAACTGCAAGGACCAAATTATAAATAGCAGCTGAATGGGAAAACGTAGCCGTTTCTTCGACAAAACTGTTCACCGTCTTCTTCCTCCCTTTCATCAGTTTCCAGCCAACGCTTAAGTTTCATCATTGAAGGCGCTTAAAGGGTCGGTTACAGGGCATTTAGGAGGCCGGCCGTTACCACTGATTTTGGCCTTATAAAAGGAGAGGAATCGCAGCCAACAGGGGGGGATTTTGGACTGAAAAGGGGACGAAAAACCAGAGAAAAAGGGTAGAACCGAGGGAAGAAAAAGCCATGCACGACAAGGGGGGTGAAGACAGACGAAAAAAAGAAGAGAAGGAAGGAGGAGGAAGACGCAGGGGATTTGAACGAGAAAACCAGAGAGGGGCAGAGGAACGAGCAGAGGAAACCAGCTAGAAAAGAACCGAGCAAACCGAAGGAAGGCCAAGAACCAGAGAAGAAAACAGGAGGGACGCAGAGGAAAAACGAACGCAGGAGACAGAGAACGAGAGCAAGAAAACAGAGAGAGTAAGCGACTGGAAACAAAAAAAAAAAAAAAAAAACAGGGGACGAACAGGCCAAGAACCGGAGAAGAAAACAGGGGGGCAGAAGACAGAAACAAAAAAAAACACAGAGGAGGTGCGAAAGACGAAACAGGGGGAAGACGGACAGAGTGGAGCACAGAACCGTGGAAACACAGAGGAGGGAGGAATAAACAGAGAAAGACTAAGAGGGGGAGGAACGAGCAGGGAAAACCAAAACAGAAGAGAAAAAGGGGGAAGACAGAGGGGGAACGACGATCGGGATCTTCATCTCCGCCTCCGGCAGCACCAGAACCAGGTAAGTATTTTCTTCTCTCCTTTGCATTATAATTCACAGCTATGAATTATAATTCACTTGCTACAGTGAATTATAATTCAATTCTTTTCTTATTTCTGTAGTTGAACGTAAAACCCGGTCACTGGACCCAGCACAAATATAAATAAAAAAATAGAAAGTATAGAAATAAAAAATTTTACATGTTTCATAGAAAGAATTTATTTTTATCAACTTATTCACTAATATCAGGATAGGAAAAAAATATATATATATATATATATATTGATTTTTTTTATGGCTATGAATTTTTACCAACGCCAGAGTTGGAATTATTCGTGGTGGAATTTTTTACCAAACGCCAGAGTTGAAATTATTCGAGGTTGGAATTTTTACCAACGCTAAAGTTGGAATTATTCGAGATCGAATATTCACTGGCGTCAGAGTCAGGAATATTATAAACAAATCATCATAGCATAAGTGAATAAATATTTAGCAATTTAAGACAAAATCAGCAATGTAGTTTGCCTTAGGTAAAACGTTTAAGGGGTGATAATATATTCCATTTTACTTAACCAGTCCCGTACCAAAGAATCTCTGTTGACCAGTTAGGGTTTCCAGTGATCATAATAGTAGGTGGCGACTCCTCAAATAAAACATTTTTTCTAAAAGAACAAGATGCCAAAAATCTTCTTTAAAAATAATCAAGTATTATTTTTAGGGTTGCCGCAATGTCGGGTGTGACAAAAACCAAGAACAAAAATTAAAAATCAAAAGAATAACAACCAAAATAGAAATCTACATAAGTTAGAAGACAACTCTAAAATTTTGCATGGCCAACAAGAATTTTAAAATGATGAAAGAGAAAAAAAAAAGTGATAATGGTAACAAAATGTCACCAGGGACAATATATGGTGCCTATAAAAAAAGAGGACATAGCATTGCTTTCAATGACATGATGAAAATGGTATTCAAACTGTCGAGAAGCATCACACACGACGTTCAAAAAGCATTCGTGCCTTCACACATGCCAACCATTTTTTATTTTTTTATTTTTTTTACAAATACCAAATTGCCCCTTAGTTGACCAAACAATAACAAAAAAATTATTGTGAAAATACAAAAAATCCATTTGAGATAAGTTTTAATTTTTTTAACTTTCAAATGCATTTTGATAGTTTAATGTTCTTTTTATTTTCTATATTTATGAAAATACCAAATTTCCCCTAAAATGAACTGTTAATAATGAAAAAACCACTGTGAAAATAAATAAAAAAGCCATTGGATGTTAATTTTAAATTTTTTTACTTTTAAGGATATTTTTATTTTTTTATTTTGCTTTTAAAATAAAAAATAAAAAATATTTTCAATCAATTTAATAATATCTAGTGCGTCTTTGTAGAAAGATATCAACGTCCCAGTATTCAATTTAATATACAAGGAATTCAAGTCAATAAGTAAAATTAAAATGTAAACGATATGATTTAAATAATATGATTATTAATCTTAACTATTGGTTTGGTTGAAAAGATATGTTTTATTCGTTAACTTCATGGATTTATACTTTAGCATACCTTGAATGCACAAAATGCTTCTTTAAAGTGATTTATAAAAGCCATTTAAGCTCGATGGATGTGTAAAATGGCTTCAGAAACTTTTTACCTTTACCCTTACCATTATTAAATAAATAAATAAAAGCGAACAATGATGCTCAAAGAGCATGAGAAATCTTTTTTTTTTTTTTCATAGAAGTAACTCCACTAAAGTTTTTAACGTCCTCCTCCACCACCTTCACCACAACCTCCTCCACCAGCTCCTCCACAAACACCTCCACCAGCTCCAGGAAAGCCCCCCAGACTGTAAATAACTCCACTAAAGTTTTCAACATCCTCCTCCACCACCACCTCCACCAGCTGCTACTCCAGCTGCTGCAGCTGATGCAGCTGCTACTCCAGATCCGGGACTGCTGTGGCCTCCACCTCCGGCTGAATCACTATCACCACATGCGAATATGACCATGGAAATAATTGACAAGGAAACCACAATCATGCATAACAACAGAAAAGCCTCGGAGGAATCAAGCAGGAAGCCTGCTTCTGAATGGACACTGCCTTCATGAACTATGAACTCTCTCGCCATCTTAATTTCCTAAGATATATGCTCCTAACACAAGGCTTGCTATAGCTCTAATATGTTATTACTAAGACCATTTTATATACAAACTTGCTGGAATATTGAATTGCCTTAATTTGCTTAAGGAAGAGGATAACTTGGTGGACTTGTCAAACGTTTTAGTATTACTAAAACAATTTAATTATATTCAAACTTGGTGGACTGGTCCATGTTTTCGGCAAAAAAGAAACAAAACTCAGATCAATTTTTTTTCTTTTCATTTTCATGTTGAGATGTTATCATTTTCTTCTATTATATTTGTTCAGTACTACCTTCAAAATTTAAATCAATGATTAGGCTTGCTAGTATAGTTGTTTAATTGAAGGTTTGTCATGAATCATAATTTAAGTTTTCGTTCGTAAGATTTCTGAGACATAGAAGGGGCTTCCCTTGAAACGTTGTAAGAAGAAATTAAAAAAAAAAAAAAAAAAAAGTACGATGACATGTAAGTTTTTATAGACATTGTTACCGACAAAACTATTGTTAGATTCAAATAGTCAAGCTATACAGTGACATGTCACTTATACTGATAAAATTGCCGATGTATTTATAGACAGAAAAATTATGTTGGTAAATCCATCGGTAATATTTAATATATGACCTAGCCCTCTCCCTTCCCTATTTTTTTTTTTTTGCACAAAAAATATATATATATATATAAAAGTTACACTACAAGATTTCACAGTTTTACCGACGGAAATATTCCGTCGGTGTGTGATAGAACGTTCGTCGGTAAAGTATTTACCAACTATATTACCGACGGAATAATCCCGTCGGAATACCTTTTGTCGGTGATTCCACATTCCGTCGCTATATCGGTCGGTAATACAAAAAAAACATTTACCGACGGTTTTACCGACGGACCGTGCGCGCCAAAAAAAAAAGTTTCCCGCTTGGAATATACCGACGGAATATGTTCCGTCGGTGTTATGTAAATACCGACGGACTACATCCGTCGGCAAAAGTGTCGGTGATATTTCATACCGACCGAATAAATCCGTCTGTAAATTCGTCGGTATAAAATTATTTCCATCGGTGATGGGATGGAATACCGCAGACACTGTCCAATGCCGACGGATTATTTCCGTCGGTGAATATGTCGGTGATGGGTGTCCAATGCCGACGGATTTTTTCCGTCGGTAAATCCCTGTGTAATTTTTTTTTTAATTATTTAGAAAAAAATAATATAAATTAATAGTAATACAAACCAATTATGCAAATAAAATTTATATTAAGCAACAAAAACTCAAAGTTAAATAATATTCATTACAAAATGAATGTGTTTAAAAAAAAAACAATTAATATAAAGGTGGAGGAGGAGGAGGAGGAGGGTGGGGGTTAGGCGGCCAAAAAGGATTAGGCGCACATGTTCCACCTTGTGTCATGTTCATGACCATTTGACGAAGCTCTTCATAGGCCGCTCTTTGTTGTTCAGACTCTGCTCTGCGTTGTTCGTCCGCCAATCTGTGTTGTTCGTTCGCCAATCTTTGCTCTTCTTTGAGTTGTGTGTACGCCTCTGATAGGTGGTCGCACCTTTGCTGCAAGGCCACAAACTCCTTAGATTGGGAGCTCGATACAGATTGGGAGCTCCCACCGGTTGAAGCAGTACCGGTCGACCGCAACTTGGCAGCGGTAGTGTTGGAGAGCCCGTAAACCCGATTTTTATCGGGTCCACCTGACGATCCAGCCTCCATCCACAAATCCGGATCGAATTCCGAATGGGTCGAAGGATCATCCCCGTATCTCTCCCTCAACCGATTATTATAGGTCTCCTGAAAAAAAAAATCATATTCAATACAATAAACATGATAATAACTTATAAAATAAAATGGTTGAACAAACACACCACAAACTGTTGAGCACGGTTGTCAACGAACTGTTGCGTCCCCTTTTGGCGGTCATGACTCCGCACGTGCGTCTCCACAAACAGCTCCATAGGGCTCGGCTCACGTCCAAGAGACGTAGCCTATATATAATGAAACAAATGTATTAACAACAAATTAATTGAACGATATATTTCATTTAAATTAATCTTACCATCCGTTTCGCATGTGCAGCAAACGGAACGGAGCCGCCGGTGTGCGTTGTAACCGAGCCATGAATTTGTCGATTCCGGTTGTCGGCACCGGACTGTGAGCGTCGAGTGAACCGCTCAGACGTCACGTGCTGAAGATAGTGCGGCCATATATCTTCCGGGATGTATATTGGTTTGAAATCCCTCCAAACCGCAATATCGTTCCAGCCTTGTAACCCCTTATCCCTCGCTGTTTTTTTTGCTTTTTTCTGGGCGTCATACCAAAAATCACGCAACCTAATTCACGCACGAAAAAATTACATTTCAAAACATAAATAATTATGTAAAAAAAAGTCGTATTGTTTTCGATGTTACCTAATTGCCGCGTGATTTTCCCACACCTTCCTCACAACACTGTCATGTTCATCATCCCAGCAAAATCGATGCTGTATATAAAAAAATAATCTTTTAAAATGTTAATAAATTATTTACAATTATAACTTGAATTTATTAGAAATAAGCTGAAAATTATATATTAACACGAACCTCAAATCTACGAAACCATACATTGATTTGAGGCATCCATTCAGGATGTCTGGATATCTGACTCCATTGAAACAATGGAATCTCCATCGACGCTTTAAACGCCGATGATATTAATCGGGCGGCCTCAATGTTTGTGAACCTGAAAAGAAATGAAATTAATTTGTGATTACTTCATAAATTATGTTTTAAATTTGTTTTTTATATATATAAAAAAAACTAAAACATTAACAAACTTACATTGAAAGATCGTCCTTCCACTGTGCCTCGAACTGGCGGGTAAATTGATTCCGCTTCGAAGGCATGCCGCGTCTGCGATGTGAAACATCGCTGGAAGAGGCAGCATCGGTTGACGGCGCAGGTGGTGTAGGTGCCTCTTCTTGAGAGGCACCTAAGGAAACATCATCATCGCTGCTAGACGAACTTGATTCGACTAGACGACCAGCTCTGGTTTTCATTTTGCGCATCTAAACAATTTTATATTAATAATTGTATAATAAAATTCAAAAGTTAAAAAAAAATCGGCAGCACCTCCCCTATACTGGATACTACCCAAATTCACAAACCTGCAAATATTAACAATAGTCACAACCAATCGAACCAATCTATACTAATTATTCCAACATATTCAACTATTAATCCTTACAATTCAATAAATTCAAAACAATAAAAAATATGACAAAAAATATATTCAATAAATTCAACAAATTATAATTCAACAAATTAATAATTACAATTCAACATTAACAATTATAATTCAAAAAATTCAAAAAATATTCAAATATTCAACTTTAACTAATTCTAAGTTAAATTAACTAATAGCAATTCTAACAACACAACAACAAAAAATTTTCAATAAATTCAACAATTAAATTCAATTATTCAACAATTAAATTCACAAATATTCAAAAAATTCAAAAAATATTAAAAAAATATTCAAATATTCAACTTTAACTAATTCTAAGTTAAATTAACTAATAACAATTCTAACAACACAACAACAAAAAATATTTCAATAAATTCAACAATTAAATTCAATTATTCAACAATTAAATTCATAAATATTCAACAAATTCAAAAAATATTCAAAAAATTCAAAAAAAAAAGAACGAAATATACATACCTTAATAATGTGTCAAATTCAAAACTTTATCTACATTGCAACAAAAAACACCAACACAACAAAAATAAAAACAACTAAAAATAAAATAAAATAAAATAAATTAGAAAAAAAAACACATACCTTTTAATATAATGAAGATTTACAACATCAAATCTTGCTAGAGATTAAAGGTGAAAGTGTTTAAGGATTGAGGTGAAAAAAATGAAAAATCTAAGGTGAAAAACGGAGGAGAAGCAAAGCGGCGGAGAGAAGAAGAAAAAATGAGGCGAAGCGGCGGGGCTGGAACTTATAGGTCAATTTTACCGATGGAATCACCGACGGAATTCACCTCCGTCGGTAACAGGGCAAAATTCCGTCGGTAACAGGTAAAAATTCCGTCGGTATTTTTTGAATTTCGCTCCGAATTTTTAAAAGCCCTCCAAATTTTTCGTAGTCCGTCGGTGATTCCGTCGGTAATCTGACAAGTTCAGAGGCGCAATTAACGCACTTTGGAAAACGTGCAGTCCGTCGGTAATTCTGTCGGTAATATGTGTAACCGACAAATTACCGACGGACCTACTCCGTCGGTAATTAGGTGTTGGTGGCATTTCGCGTAAATATTTTTGAACTCTCTGTGAGGTACCGACGGATGATTATCCGTCGGTATGGACGTCGGTGATTGTGGCATTTTGTTGTAAATATTTTCGAACTCTCTGTGAGCTACCGACGGATAAATATCCGTCGGTATGGACGTCGGTGATTGTGGCATTTTGTTGTAAATATTTTTGAACTTTCTGTGAGATACCGACGGATAAATATCCGTCGGTATGGACGTCGGTGATTGTGGCATTTTGTTGTAAATATTTTCGAACTCTCTGTGAGATACCGACGGATAATTATCCGTCGGTATGGACGTCGGTGATGGTGGCATTTTGTTGTAAATATTTTCGAACTCTCTGTTAGATACCGACGGACTAGAATCCGTCGGTGTATGTGTCGGTGAAGCCGTCGGTAATGTCGTCGGTGGTGGTGGCATTTCGCGTAATTAATTTCGAACTCTCTATGAGATACCGACGGACTAGAATCCGTCGGTGTATGTGTCGGTGAAGCCGTCGGTAATGTCGTCGGTGGTGGTGGCATTTCGCGTAATTAATTTCGAACACTCTATGAGATACCGACGGATCACTATCCGTCGGTAAGATTGCATGATGCAGGAAAGGTTGTCTTTGTATTGCCTGTTTACCTTCCTGCAGAAACTTAACTGATAAACTGTCCATCACATAAACACAATAACCACATTGCTTAAACAGTAAATATTTTGTTTTACAAAATACATCATCAATAATCTAAATTACATGAGACAAATGTTTTTACATAGGGCTTCATTTTCATAATTAGTCGGAATTTTCTTCTTCTTCCTCGTCAATTGAATTGTCATCATCTTCATCGCAATCTTCAATATGGATATCATCTTCTTCATCGACATTTGCTTGTCCGCTAGAGCTGAGAACAACATTCAACTCCTCTCCGTCAATATCAACAAGACTATCATCGAGAACTCGAAAATTTGAATTTTCTTCCAATTCAATCGAAGGAGCAACTCGATATGGTTCAACCAACTCACGAACTTGAAAGACTTCATCTCGCACACTTGTGTCTTCGTTCTCATCCTGAACAACCTCGACACGACCCCGTGGTTTCGTTTTTAAAACGGACAACCAATCAACTCTTGAACGATCCTTTCTAAATGAAGGGGTGTATGTGTAATAAACTTGTTGACATTGCTTTGCGAAAACAAAGACATCGTTTATGTTGCGGAGTCTACCTTTTGAGTTGATTTCGACAAGACCATGGTGCGGATCAACTCTGATTCCTCTGTCCATCGTGTCATACCAATAGCATTTGAATAAAAACACTTTATTCTGCTCGCTATGATATTGCAGTTCGATGACCTCTTCTAATCTACCATAGTAGTCAACTTCTAACTAGCCACTTGTGGATCCCTTAACACAAACACCGCAGTTGTATGTCTTTCTTCCTTGCCCATATTCTTCAGTATGGAAAACATATCCATTGACAAAATACCCGTTGTAGCACCTAACTTTTCTTTCAGGGCCGAGGCTTAGTGAAGACAATGATTTGGGTGCACTCCTTCCCATTTGATAAACCTTGTAAATATATGTAATTAAATGTACATCAATACACGGTAAATGAACGAGAATCTCGTAATGACATGCATACGTTAGAATGAGTTTGTGATAGTGCTTACATGTGTTCTGAACCATGTGGCAAATTGTTCATCTTGTAATTGAAAGATCTGGGATTCGGTCAGCTGCGAGTTATTGGAGAGCAAATATTGTCGATGTTGCCTGCAAGTGATAATGAGTGTATGATATTATAATATATAATTAACAGTATATTACTGACAAAGTTTAATTACTATTACACATATATAGACTTACTGAATAAATGATCTCAGCTCATCACAGTTAAATAGAACATAGTTGTGTGCTTGTTTGAATTCTATTTCCGACAAATATCTTCCTCTTACGGCATTTTTAGGTGTGGGTCGTCCAGTATTGGAGAATATTGACAAGTTCCCACTAGAAGGCACTTCACCGCCATCGTCATGTCGTGGAACGCGATTGATTCTTGTTCTCAGATGAGGTTCGAAATAGTACGAGATAAATGTTGATATCTCTTCAACAATATAGGCCTCAGATATCGAAGCCTCAACATGCGCCTTGTTCTTAACCTTTTTTTTTAGATTAAACAAGTACCTGCATTGAATCCCATTGCAACTGTAATATCTCACCGTTCGAATGGGTACATCCATCTATACTGGACCGGTCCTCCAGCTTTTGCCTCGAACGGTAGATGTATAGGGAGATGCTCCATTGAGTCAATAAATGAAGGAGGGAATATCATCTCAAGTTTACATAGTATCTCGATGATATTCGTTTGAAGCATCTCAATGTGCTCAACATTCATCTTGCTGGAGCATATATCTCTGAAGAAATGACTGATCTCCGTTAGTGCATCCCATATTCCCTTTGGCAACAAATCACGAAAAGCTAATGGGATGAGTGTTTGCATAAACACGTGGCAGTCATGGCTCTTCATTCCATACAATCTGCAGTCCTCTATGTTAACAAGCCTTGATATGTTCGATGCATGTCCATCCGGGAAACGCAGACTCTTAAGCCATTTATAGACTAGCAGTTGTGCGTTTTTCTCTAACACGAAGCTTGCCCTTGGTTTTGCAACCCGTGACTCGTCATAAACCAACTCCATATTTTTACTGTTACAGTATAAAGCTATATCCAATTTAGCCTTCATGTTGTCCTTTGTCTTCCCCTTCACATCCATGACGGTGTTGAAAATATTCTCAAACACGTTCTTTTCGATGTGCATGACGTCAAGGTTATGGCGGAGAAGATTAGTCTTCCAATACGGAAGCTCCCAAAAGATACTTCGCTTTACCCAATTATGGGTCAAACCAAAACCAGGAAACTTTTGCTTACCTGATTGAAGGCCAAACACAATGTCACCGTACTCTGATACAACATGATGCAATTCTTCACCAGAAAGACGCGGGGATGCAACATCTTTTTCAACTCTACCAACAAAGAAATCTTTTCTGTTTTTTCTGAACCTGTGATTAAGTGGCAAGAAGCGACGGTGACAGTAAAAAAAAGAAGCTTTACCTCCGTTTGCTAGCGTGAATGCCTTATTGTTTTCCATGCAGTATGGACATGCGAGTTTCCCATGCGTGCTCCAACCAGAAAGCATTCCATAAGCTGGAAAATCACTGATAGTCCACATCAAAGCCGCCCTCATAAGGAAATTTTGTTTCCTCGATATATCATAAGTCAGAGATCCGGAGGACCACAACTGCGCCAGCTCATCTATCAACTGTCGAAGACAAACATCTATATTCCGCCCCGGGCTGCTTGGACCGAGTATGACAGTAGATAGAAACATGAACTCCGGCCTCATACACATTCCCGGTGGCAAGTTATAAACTGTGAGAATGACCGGCCAACAAGAATAGGGAGCAGCAAATGACCCAAATGGGTTGAACCCGTCTGTACACAACCCAAGTCGAACATTCCTTGATTCAGCAGAAAAGTCCGGATGAACACTGTTAAAGCGTTTCCACGCTTCGCCGTCAGAAGGATGCACCATCACACCATCAACGGCATCGTGTGTTTGGTGCCATGTCATGTGCTCAGCAGTCCTTGGTGACATAAATAACCTCTGCAGTCTTGGTGTGATCGGGAAATATCTAAGTTTTTTATATGCCAGTTCTGGGTTTGTAACGGGAATGCCCGCATGTCATGCACTCGGTCATCACAGCATTTTCAAGGTAGTATAACATGCAGAAGTTAGGGCACATGTCAATTTTCTGGTATCTTAAACCAAGGGGTTTCATCATGGACTTCGCAGCATAGAAGTTCTCTTTGAGCCTGTTCCCTTCTGGTAAAATGCTTCTTGCCCAATCAATAATTTTGTCATACCCGGCCTCACTTAACCCGTGATCTGACTTGATGGTGAACACCTGTGCCACAGCCGATAATTTACTGTGGTTTGTGCAGCCATCCCATAATGGTTCGTCAGAATCTTTCAACAAATCAAAAAACCTAGCTGCCTCTGCATTAGGTTCTTCTTCTACGATTGGACGTTGATTGACATTATCTTGATTCATTCTCATTGCATCCATAACCATGTTTCTGTAAGGATTAGTGTTGTCATTTGCCGCTTCATGCACGTTGCTAGCACTAGAAGTTGACCCAACCACCGTTTCTCCCATTCTCCTATTACTAACAAATACCTCTCCATGTGCATACCAACACTCGTAATCCTCCACAAACCCTTTGTGTAAAAGATGCATCATTACAACATCTGGATGCAGATACTTTTTATTTTGACACTTTCTGCATGGACACCTAATACCGCCTCCAGTAAAATTTCTGGGAATAGATGTTGCGAAATTAATAAAACCCTGAACCCCGTTACAATAATCCATCCTCCGCAATCCTTGGGGTGAATCTAGATACATCCATGAACGATCATCCATGACTTATATCGAACCTCTATAAAAAGGACCCATTAATTAAGCAAGCTCTTAATTATTTCAAAACACAACATGTAATTCGGTAATTCTACAAATTAAGTTTTAACAATTTTCAAACAAATACAATCTTACAAAATCTAAAACAAACCATAACAAGTATAAAATTATACATTCATATACTACAAGTTTGTTTGAGAAATAACAATAAAACATGTACATCTACTAAAAAAAAAATAATATATATACTAAAAAAACAATAAAATTAACATTTAAATGTTAAAATTTTAAAAGATAGAATTACTTACAAAAAATGATAAAATCCGTCGGTAAATCAGAACACGGATGTTGTGACCACAAAACAAATACAACTTGTTGTGCTGAGATGAGAAAGATTTTTGTTTTGGGGCGAGGGGGGGCTGGTTATTTTGCAGATGAGGAGGGTTAGGATTAGGAAGAAGGAGAAATGGGGGAGGAGAGTGTCGACAGAGTGGCCATATATTCACTTTTGCCGACGGAATTACCGACGGTTTGTATTCCGTCGGTTAATCCGTCGGTAATTCTGACGGGCAATCGACACGTCACTGCACGGACCTGCTATTCAAATCCCTCGGTGATTCCGTCGATATTTTTAACGGTGCACCGGTCACGTCACCGGTACGGATCTAGCATTTCAAATCCGTCGGTGATTCCGTCGGTATTTTTTGACGGTGAACAGGTCCCATCACGCGTACGGGCCCCAGTTTTTAATTCCGTCGGTGATTCCGTCGGAAAAATCACCCGCTAAAACCCCCGCGCCACTGCCCGCCCTTTTTTCATTAATTCTGAATTTTCGGTCGGTAATTACCGACGGCCTATTTCTGTCGGTAATTACCGACCTAATTACCGATGAATATTTTCCTTCGGTGATTTCAGCCGAAAATTACCGACAAAAAAAATTCCGTCGGTATGTCCGTTGGTATTTAGCGAATTTCTGGTAGTGTTAAGATCCAAGAGTGTTAGGTCTATCTACAAAGCTAAACTCAACAACCTTGGGTTTGACCGCAACGTTTGGCCCAAAAATAATATTTATAATATTAATTATAATACCAATAATAATATTTTTAATAATAATAATAATAATATTAAAGTTGCATAACCCAAGTTTAAGTGGGTCTACCTACAACGCTAGGTCTTAGAGCTTTGGATGTGGGTCTTGTTAAAAGATCATGTCATGAAAATGTTATAACTAAATAGAAAAAAAAAATTAATATTATAGAATGAAATTAAAAAAAAAAAAGGTTAATTGAAAAGGAAAAAACAAAGAAAAAAAAACAATAAAGCAAAACACTATTCCAATGAATAGTGCTTTGCGAGGAGGGGTACAGTAAAATACCCTTATAAAATCAATAATCTAATGAAAAGCAAACGAAATAAATCATGAAGTTTAATTCTCAATTAAATTGATATTAAAAGATGAAATTGGAAAAAAAAACTACCTAAAAAAAGGGGAAAAAAATCTAAATCAACCGAGTTAACTCGTCAAACCTGAAATCCTTGTCATAAGAGTGTGATAAATATTAGCGAAGTAAATTAAACAAAAAAAAGATTAATTTAAAAGAAAAAAACAAAGAAAAAGGCAAAAAACAAACAAACCTATAACTAAAAGCATCTGTGTTTCACTGTGGATTTACACAGTGCAATCCATAGTAAAAGGTTGACATCTTTTAGTTATAGTTACGATATTACAAGATGAAATTGAAAAAAAAAACTAATGAAGAAAAACAAATATTAATCAACTATGTTAATCAGCCAAACTAGGTTAACTCATCACACCTGAGATCTATGTCATGAGAGTGTGATAACTAAATAAGAAAACAAATTAATATTAACAAGCTAAATTAAACAAAAAAATAATTATTAAAATGAAAAAAAAAACTATCGGAAGAAAAAAAAAAACTAATTATGTAAAAGAAAAAAATATGAATAAACGGGGTTAACCTATCAAATTAGGTAAACCTGTCAAACTAGAGATCTAAATCATAAAAGTATGATAACTAAATAGAAAAAAAAAATTAATATTAACGAACTAAATAAAAAAAGGATTAATGAAAAAAGAAAAAAAACAAAAAAAAAACTTTATAACTAAAATTGATCAGCCTTTTCAGTGTGGATTGCACAGATAGATAATAATTAAAATGACAATAACTTTGTCACACGTGTGCGGCATCGCGGCGAAAAAACATCCACCCTCATAATTTATCTAATACGGCAAATGTGAGGAGATAAGGAATTCTTGTTTTTTATTAGTGGAAAAATGGAATGGGAGTCGCCACCTAGTATTTTTGTCACTAGAAACCCTAACTGGTCTCAGAGATCGGGTATGGGGACTAGTTACGTAAAGAAAAAGTATTAGCACCCCAAATAAGAGTAATAAGAGTTTATACTATACTTATTTAAAGTACCATTAGTGATCCTCTAACCTTGACATTTTATTTTTTTTTTATCATTGTTTAATCCTCACATTAATCTTACATCTCAAAATCCTCTTTATTATTACTATCATTACTACTACTACTACTACTACTACTACTACTACTACTATTATTAGTATTAGTATTACTATTACTATTACTACTATTATTATTGTTGTTGTTGTTGTTGTTGTTATTGTTATTGTTATTATTGTCATTTTTGTGTTGTTATTATTTATAATTTATATAGTTAACCTCCTTGTGCTTTGACCCTAGTCTTCCCGGGTTATTTATTACTTCGACACTCCTGCACTTAGGAGAAGACATCAATCTTTTGGTCGTGTCAAGTTTTTGGTGTCGTTGCCAGGGAAGTAGTTGACAAAAAAAAACCAACTTACGAATTGTTTTTGCAATTATTAAAACCATTTGACAAAATTGTTATTAGGATGGCAAAAGAGGAAATTTTATTGACTCTTGAGACACATCTTAGTAAGTATCATCACCAAGGTCTATCAGAATACTTCTTAAAATATTCAGGTTTACAAACTCTCACATTGTTTTCACTTGATCATGCTCATCTACTCATTTAACAAGTATTCTTAAACCTTCATTTTCACACACACACTTTAACATATGATTATGGGTTGCATATTGGATTATTATATTATTTATGTTCTTTTGTTAAAGGTAACAACTAAGGGAAATGGATAGTATATAATTTGTAAAAAAAAAATTGATGATAATAAAAACATAGATAAGTTTGGTTTCGTAGCCTCCCTAACTTAAGCAATTAAGCCTAAAGGGGTGTTTTAACCACCTAATACCCTAAAGTCAACTGACTTGGAAGCTATTGGCCCAAAGCTTGTTTATATAGGATAAGGAGAAAAAACTTAAGGGAATCAAACATTGCACTATCTACGTATCAGTATCTGCAACCTGAGTTACTAAGCTTGTAAGGGTGTCTCAACACCTAATGCCCTAAGACCAACTGGTTTGGGAGTCATTAGCCGAAAACTCGTTACATGGGTTAAAGATGCATTGTGTTTTAAGTTGTATGTGTATATAAATAAATAAATAAATAAAGAGAAAAAGAAAATAATAATAATAAAAATAATTATCTCAACCTAGGAAAGTTAACCTTAAACATTAGAACATAATATTGTTTTCTTCCAACAAAAACCCCCATCATCTATGTTTTCATACGTTGAACACATAAAAAGAAGGTTTATTAATATCTTGTTTAAGAAATATGAAGCAAAAATATAAATTTAATGAGAGTTTATTTATCTAGATAGATTACTGAAAATTGAATGATGAATGCCTTGCTTTGTGTAATTTGCAAATTATTTTTCTATTTTAACATTTTGATTACTAGGGACTAGTAATAAACTAGTTGGGGCTGTGATTAGTACTCAAAAGTGCATCTTTATCAAGGTTTCATATCATCACTTTGCACTTGAAGTATCAATAACCCCTTAACCAAAACATGTTTTATAATAACATACCTAATAATATAAGATACATTTAATTTATGGTAAATGTTCATCTTAAATGCAGGCCTATCACATAAATGAAAGGATTGATTGATGAGTTTAAGTATTCAAATTGAAAGGACAAAGAGAGGGCCAAACTTAGAAAATAGATGTTGGTGCAATCCAAACAGGAACATTGTTCGGTAATTGGGTCATATCTCGAGTTCTAGATGTCCAAATGACATCTATTTTTTAGACAGATTCGGTAAGACATAGGCCTACAACTTTCATGTGGAGTTCAAGATTTAAAAAGGTCGTTTTCAAGTCCAAATTACAGCAATAATGGAGAAGTCTGAATCTGTCTTGCAGCCCCAACACTGTTCAGTGTTCAACCTATATCTCAAGTTCTAAAAGTCCAAATGACCTTAATTTGTTTCCCTAGAAAGATAATAAAATTTCCTAGAAATTTCATGTGTACAGGTGGTTCTAGTTCTGATGTTAGCAATCATGTTTTATTTAGATAAGAAGAAAAGGATTTTCTGCAAGTCAAGAGTTGGCCACCCACTCAACAATTAGTTATCAAATAAATAGTTTCAAATTTTGGCCTATAAAAGGAGGCATTTGCCATGCATTTAGGCATCTTGGTGCTCAGATTAAGATCAAGATCATGCTCTTGCTCTCTTTCTTTGTATTTTGTAATGTTTAAGTTTTATTTTATGTTATATTAATATCTTGTTTATGCTTTTCATTTCCTTTCCTTTCCTTTACTTATATAACTATGTTTTTTTCTTGTTTATTTATGTTTCTTTCTTTCTTTATGTTTAGCTAAATCTATTATGTCAAGGTGAAAAGGTTACACTAATGATGTAAGAATAAGTATAGTATAAACTCAACATGGATTTTAATGTTTGATACTAATATGTTTTATATTTATTATCTTGCTTACTCTTAATACCTTGCTCATTAAATGGTTAATCTAGATTTGTGTAAACAAACCTTGGTACAACAAATGCTTGGTACTTTCATAGCCCAACCATATGGTATAACCTACACCTATGCTATGAAAAGAACTTGATTTGCTGTTAACATAAGCTATCACCATGAATACCTGATAATATTTACAAGTATTGGTATTACTCAAATAAGATAATTAATGTAATCATGTTAACAATTTATAATATGATTGGAACCTCCTTTATGTGTGGTTTCTAGTTGAGTAATAAGAGTTTATACTATACTTATTTGAAGTAGCATTAGTGGATCCTCTAACCTTGACATTTTTTTTTTTATCATTGTTTAATCCTCATATTAATCTTACATCTCAAAGTCCTATTTATTACTACTATTACTAAAAAGACACAAGGTTTCACAAATGAAGGCTCAAATCTAATCTAAGCTTTTTACGGCTGTTCTTAGTTGACCAATTTAGGTGACTCATGTAGGGATCAATGACAGGGATGAAAGATTGTAGTTGATCAATCAATTGTTGAGCAGTAGCAGTAGAGATTATGATTTGTCGTGCTGAAGATGTTTGAAATTCCTATTCCACAGCTTAATCAAGAAAAGACAACAATTTATCATAGAAATCATTAACATTTAACAAACCGATAGGTTTATGGTGAATGTGCATTTGGGTCCAAGAGGAAATATAAAAGATCTCTTTCAATGTGCCCAGACCACCTGGTAAGGCAATGAAGGCATCGGCATGGTTAAACATGGCTCAGTCGATCAGATATTATGGGGACCTGTAGTTTCTCTCCAATTGTTTTTCTAATGATGTCCTAAGTTGCTAAAGTTTTGGGGACAACCCCCAAAACTTGACTACCTCCTAAAAATGCAGCCATTGACACACCTCCAATTAACCCAAGGCTGCCTCCCCCATACACTAAATGAATCTTTCTCTCAGCTAGTAGCTAACCAAGATGATTTGTTGATTCTAAAAACTCTTTTTCTTTCCCAGGACTGAATCCACCGAAAACACAAATATTTATGATGACTTGAGGAACCTGCCATTTATACACACTTCTATATTTCATGAATGTATGGGTTGAGTAGAAATGAAGGGAAGGAAGAGAAGAATTTATAGATGAGAAATTGAAAATGCAATCATACCATCTATATTTAGGCCATCTGTAGTCTCACACACACACTCTCTTTTTATTAATTATTTATTTTGAAAAAGTATGTGTATGTACAGGTAGTTGTGATTATGGCCCACATCTTCCCTTGGTTTTACATCCAAGAATGGCTTAGACGCCTCTATGGGTCGGGGATAAGCTTCCCATCCAATTTTCTTAAAAACTGGCAAACAGGGTCTTTTTTAGCCAGATTCCCAAGACTAAGTCGAACATTTTCTTTATGTAATTGTGGTCATAAATCATGAATTGCACGATACACATCTCCACTAGGATGCGTCTCAAGGGTCAACAGAAAATTATTTAAAAACCCCTTACTCAGGCCATCCTTAATGAATTGGGTGTGATCTTAGTCGGGATTTTTTATGAAAGAAAAATTATTCAGGATCAAAAAGGGATTTTGCAAGGGATGTACTTATTTCAGAACGTGAAAGAAATAACAAAGATGGCCTTTCCTCATTTCAAGCGCAAGCAGCTATGATCAATAAACTTTGACCTCATCCAGTATAATGGTTTGGTCTTTGCAAAGATGTATTTCATAAGTCATGAGCAACGAGTTCACTACATACCATTATTCATACATTTAAAAAAAAAACACATGATTCAAGAGTTATAGGGTAAGGGTGTTTATTCATTTCTCTTTTTCTTTTTAGAGCTTGGTCACCTCTATGAAGGAGTTGCTTGATTCACTTGTCATTTTACAAGTAGAATGTTAAAAATATCATTTTTTAATAAACATCAAATTATTTTCGAAATCAAAATGCAAGATCAATTTTTTTTCAAAACTCCAATAGGGAAACTGCTTTTGGTAAACGAGACGAATTGCGTCTATGAGATCGCACAAGGCTTTAAAGATGTGTTTGTGAGTCTTTATAAGAAAACTCTCTTAGAAAAATGAATAAAGCTTGCTCATAAACACGATTGAATGACTAACTCAATATTTTCATTGAAACTTTGGAAAAGAAGTTCAACAACAAAGAACTTATGACAACATCTTGGGCTATGAATACTGGCATGATAACACAAAAAGGGGCTAAACATTTAGCGATCTTTTCAACAATCAATTGAAATCATATGTAGATCATTCTCAACCTAATATAGAAATGATAAGTGCCTTGGCAACCACCTTTAGTGAAACCGTTTTTCTCAGTCAGGTTAGCAATTTTTCCTAACCCAATGGTCTGTTCAATCCTCTCAGCTATAACAACCAAGTCAGTGAAATATTGTGCAGAGCTTTTAACCAAGTATTCAAAGTACGGAGCTTTAAAGGTGTTGGAAAATAAACTAATCATCTCTTTTTCCAACATGGGAGGGTTAACTTGTGCAGCTACCTCACTCCATCTCCGGGCATCTTATAGACTCCTTGTTGTCATTCTCCATAGCTTGCAAGCTTAACCGATTAGGGCCCACGTCTATATTGAACTTATATTGCCTCATGAAAGCATCAACTAAATCCTTCCATTTTTTAACCTTGGTATTGTCCAACCGTATATACCAAGTGAGGGCAGCGCCACTTAAACTGTCTTGAAAGAAATGAATCAGCAGTTTCTCATCCTCAACCATTTTGTTGCAGTATGCTTTGAGATAAGTTATAGGGCATTGAGTTCCCATATATTTGATAAATTCTGGCACTCTAAACTTTTTGGGAATGACAATGTTAGGCACCAAACACATCTCAGTAGCCTTTATAGGATCATATATGTGAATTCCCTCAAATGCCCTCATCCTTTGCTCTAGGTTAATGAATTTGTTCAGATCATCTTTTTTTACCATCTTGCCTTTTTGATATTCTTTTTCTATAGAATCAATAGTGGATGAAATTCTCGTAGGGTATGCTGGCTGGAAATGCATAGCTTGTTGAAATTCAGATGACACCCTATTTTCCCCCAGATTCTATGGATCGAAATGAGTTACATGAATATCTTCAGGTTGAGCTATAAGTGTTGCTTTTCCGAATTTATTTCTCAAGGCCTGCTCGAGTAAACTAGTAAGCATTGCGACTTCTTCTTTAAGATTGTCCAACTCTTTTTGATGTTGGGCTTCCAACTAGGCTCTTTCTTCGTTTTCCATTTTTCTTTTTCTCGAATGAGTGTTATAAATGGGTTTCAATGGGGAACCTATATTTCAACCTGCTAAATGTAAATCATGCAATTATGCAAAAAATGCTGAAGCAATTAAAAAAATGCGTATGAAATGCAAACTCGCCCTTCACAGGATAACAACCTAATAGGAAATCCTAATTGTTGAGTGCATCAAAGGGTTGGTCATTATCTAGTTTCAAAGGGTCTCTCGCATGCTCAGTGATCGTCTATGAAAGGTCGATATAAGCCTTACAAGTAGTGTGAAAATAGAAGCCCTAAGTAGTATCAATTTGGCATATCAACCACTTCCAAGTAAACAATCAAGCAAGAGTTGGATGGTTTCACGAGTCTTACCCAGGCTAAAGCCATTGGGGTACCGTTACTTTCCCACCTATCCTAGATTTGAAGGTGTGTGCTCTTAACGTGATGCGTGATAATATAAACAATGATGCATGCTAAAGCAGTAAATGCAAGAAAAATAAACAAATAAACAAAACATAACAAACATTATAGCAATTGATAAACAAAATGCAAAGCTTAGTTCATTAGTCCCTAGTGGAGTCGCTATTCTATCACACCCGACATCGCGGTGACCTTAAAAATAATTAAATATTTGGAAAGAATGGATTTATGGCATCCTATTCTTTGACGGAGAATATTATTGTTTGAGTCATGATATAACCATATTATTCGATAGTTTCACCCGCATTTAACTAGTGTTTTGCGTATGTTATTTATATAAAATGCCTTGATATTCTTTGTTTTATGTTTTGAAAGCACTTTTGGATGAAAGATACAAAAAGGAGTAAATTGGAGGTAATTGGCAGATTTGACGTTCAGTCAATGTTTTGTACATAGCATGAGTTCTAGAAGTCAAAACGAAATGATTCCAATGGCATTAAAAAGCTAACATCCATACCTTTTTGAAAATGTAATGCAAGAAAAATAAAAAGAGAAAGATCATGGAAATCACATCCTTCAAAGTCGAATCTCGCAGTCTGCCAATGTTGACCTTTTCCCATTCAAAATTCAATATCTGGAGCTTCAGAAGTCCAATTGATGCAAACTCAATGTTTTTGGATTCCTTACTCAAAGATCTATAAACGCTCCAAGTTTCAGCCAAAAAAGATGTCATATGAGGGAGATATGATTTTTCAAAGATGACAGCTGAATTCTGCCAGCAAGCAGGTTGCGTGAAGAAACGAATCCAAATTTCATCCAGAAGCATCCAAACCGACATACAAGTGTTTCCAGCAATTTAGCTCCTCTAGTAAATATTCTAGAAGGTCAAGGAAGGCAGCCATCAACCTCAAGCCAGCCAGCAACCAGCCGCCAGCTGCCTTCACATTACCACCATCTATTGATGTTCACACTTGAACTTTGATTTTCTTACTTACAATTTGTGTATAAATAGAGGGAGAGGAAAAGGAGGTGGCAGCCAGAAGTAAAGAAACACAAACTCTCCTCTCTATAAATCAAAAATTATGTATTCTTCCATCTTTAGGAGTAGTTGTTCAATAGATATGCAAGGCTAAGCTCTTTTCTTGGTTGTAAGGATACAACAAACCTTCGGATTTCAAGAACCGTGAGATTTATTCTTCCTTTTATTTTCAGTTTATGTTATGAATGTGTATGATTGTTTTCCTATGCATATTTCCTATGATTGTTTATCTTAATTGCTAGAGCGGACTCTAAATTATTATTGTGAACAATCTATTGCTAAGTTTGATATCAAAATCGGAGTTGTGGTATATAAACTTGTGAAGCAACTAAGCTTGATAATTGTAGCGAAACTACGTTATTAAACTTAGGGAGAACATTCGATCAAAGCAACATAAACTGACAGCTTGGTTGTTAAGATTAATGAATTTTTCTGGATCTTAAGGCTGCCATTGGATTAAATCATTAGTGCGAACACTGTGATTGTTTGTTGGTTAGGGTTAGTTATACGGCAGATCCGTTAATTAACCAATATTAAGAAAAGATAAATTTCATAACATAAACTGGAGTTTCGTTTCAAGGATCGGTTCTAATTTCCGTTGGTGGATGTGTGTGCTTGCAACCAAGGTTTGTTTTTTTGATATATTTCAATTTCAATTGATTTTGTTTGCTAGTTTAATTTATGTCATAGTTTAAATCATTGCAAATCAAACCCCCCATTGCATAACGTATAGCATAAAAATCTGAACTAAACCTTCCTCGTGGGATCGACCCCTTGCTTGCTCTATATTATCTTGTGTGTTTTAAGCTAGGGTAATTAATTTGTGCGACCGCGACATCGCAACAAATTTTGGCGCCATTGCCGGGGAAGTAATTTTAGTTGATTCTTGTGCTTGTACTATTATTTTTAGTTTATGTGATTGTTATTTATATTTCAAAAAAAAAAAAAACAGAATTTTTGCTTGCGGTGTTACTGTTCACTTGCCGCAGCGGTACTGTTCAAAACAGAATTGTTTGTGGAATTAGGTTTCTACCTTTTGTTTCTTGAAGTGAAACGACGTTCTGAACAAGACTAGTGGCATACCACTAGCCCCACCGTATCGAGGTCAAATTCCATTGTTTTCTAAGGTTTTTAGGTAGTTTTAATTTTCTAGCGTAGGATTTTCATATAATTTACATTTTTTTCTCTTGTGTGGTTGTTTTCTTTTGAGTTTTCTTAGCGATTGATGCCAGTAACCCGTTCTACTAATCAGAGTCTAGTGCAGGTTGATCTTGAAATAGAAAGCACTTTACGCAGGTTAAGAAAGGAAGTTTACCTCAACACCATGGCGATTGCACGGCAACAAACACTCAAGGAGCTTGCTGCTCCTAACGTGGAAAATCAACCATTGTGCATAAACATTGACAATAATGTAAACTTTGAACTCAAATCTGGTTTTATACATTTGTTACCAACATTCAATGGTCTTGCAGGAGAAGATCCTTATACTCATCTCAAGGAGTTCCATATGGTTTGTATTGGCATGAAACCGAATGGAGTTGATGAAGAACAAGTTAAGTTGAAAGCTTTCCCTTTCTCTTTAAAAGAGGCAGCAAAGGCATGGCTTTTCTCTATTCTCCCGGGATCTATTAGAACTTGGAATGCCATGAAGAAGATTTTCCTTGAGAAGTATTTCCCAGCATCTCGAGTTGCCAACATAAGGAAAGAAATATGTGGGATTCGGCAATCTCATGGAGAGACACTCTCCGAGTATTGGGAAAGATTTGAGCAACTGTGTATTCAATGCCCTCATCATCAAATACCCGATCAACTGCTCATTCAATATTTCTATGAAGGATTGATGCATACTGACCGTAGTATCATTGATGCTGCAAATGGAGGCGTATTGGTGGATAAGACACCCGAAGCTGCACGCCAATTGATCTCAAACATGGCAGCCAACTCGAAACAATTTGGCACTTGTGGAGACTTCTCCAACAAACGAGTAAATGAGGTAAGTATTTCTAACCTTGAAAATAAAGTTAATGATCTTACTTCTCTTGTGCATTCTTTAGCTTGTGGAAATGTGCAGCAGGTGAAAGTTTGTAGCATATGCTCCTCACAAGGACATGCTTCGGATATGTGCCCAACAATGTAAGAAGATTACATTGAACAAGCTCATGCAATTGATGGAGCATTCAACGGACAACCCCAGCGTAAATATGATCCCTTTTCCAACACGTATAATCCTGGATGGAGAGATCATCCTAACCTACGGTATGGGAACCAACCTCAACAAGGAAATCAAGGCCGACAATTCCATCCCCATGGATTTCAGCCCTAACAGAATTATCAAGTAAGACAACCCACTCCATTCACAAACTCCAATGTTATGGGGTCGTCATCCAATGATGATCTTCGTGAGATGATGAAAACTTTGGCTTCTAATACTGTTACCTTACAACAAAATGTCATGTCTTTTCAACAGGAAACAAGGTCAAGTATTCACAACTTGGAAAAGCAAATGAGGCAAGTAGCTTAAAGTGTAGGGAAATTGGAAGCATAAATGAATGGAAAATTGCCCTCCCAAGCATGGAGTCCAATAGAGAATGTTAGTGCGATCATGCTGCGAAGTGGGAAAGAACTTGAAGAGAAAAAGTTAAAACAAATTGAGATGGAGGAAGAAGAAGAGATAGAAACTGAATTGAGTACAAAGAAGGAACATCATTGACACAACCAAAGGCTTGATGTCTTCTCCCAAGTGCAGGAGTGTCGAAGTAATAAATAACCCGGCAAGACCGGGGTCGAACCATAGAGAGGTTAATTGTATAAATTATAAATAACAACGCAACAATAACAATAATAACGATAATAATAACAATAGTAGTACTAGTAATAGTAATAATAATAATAATACTCAGTACGTGGCGTTGTTATACCTGAGAATGATCTAAAAGATCGGGTCACAGGTTTCCAGCCTATATACTGAGTTTATGAACAGATAATAATAATAATAATAACAACAACAACAACAACAATAATAAAGAAGAGAAGGAAGAAATTAATGAGAACTTTGAGTTGAAAGATTAATGTAAGGATTAAACAACGATAAAAATAAATGTCAAGGTTAGAGGATCCACTAATGGTACTTCAAACAAGTATAGTATAAACTCTTATTACTCAATTGGAAACCACACATAAAGGAGGTTCCAATCAGATTATAAATTGTTAATATGATTACATTAGTTATCTTATTCGAATAAAGCTAATACTTGTAAATGTTGGCAGGCATTCATGATTATAACTTATGTTAACAACAAATCAAGTTCCTTTCATAGCTTAGGTGTCGGTTATACCATACAGTATGGGCTATGAAAGTGCCAAGTATTTGTTGTACCAAGTGTTATACAACATAAATCTAGATTAACCATTTAACAAGCAAAGTATTAAAAGTGAACAAGATAACAAATATAAAACATGTTAGTATCCAACATTAAGGTCCATGTTAAGTTTATATTATACTTATTCTTACACCATTAGTGTACCCTTTTCACCTTGACATAATTAACTTAGCTAAACATAATGAAAGAAAGAAACATAAATGAACAAGATAAGAACATAAATGAGAAAGAAGTTAACTAAGTAAAGGAAAGGAAATGAAGTGCATAAACTTGATATTAATGAAAGCAAAACATAAGCAATACAAAGAGAGAAAGCAAGAGCATGATCTTGATCTGGAAACCAATATGCCTCAATACATGGTAAGTGCCTCCTTTTATAGGCCAAAATTTGGAACTATTGATTTGTTAATTAATTGTTAATTAATTTTGGCCAGTGGGTGGCCACATCTTGACTTGGTGACAATCCTTATCTTCTTGTCTGAACAAGACGTAATTTCTAACATCATAATTTGCCTAGAATCCTCAGGAATATTCTAAGAAATTGTCTCAGCTTTCCAACAAAAAAAAGATGAGGTCATTTGGACTTTTAGAACTCAAGATATGGGCTGAACACTAAATAGTGTTGGGGCTGCAGGACAGCTTCGGACTTCTTCGTTATTCCTTCAGTTTGGACTTCAAAACGGCCTTTTTAAATCTTGGGCTCCCATGAAAATTGTAGGCCTTTGTCTTACCTTTCCATCCATATAAAATGGACCTAAATCCAAGATCTAGAGCTCCAGATATGATCCAATTACCGAGAAATGTTCCGGTTTGGACTGCACCGGCATCTCTTTTCTAAGTTTGGCCATCTCTTTGTCCTTTCACTTTCAATACTTAAACTCATCAATCAATCCTTTTATTTATGTGATAGGCCTGCATTTAAGATGAGCATTTACCATAAATTAATACATCTTATAGTATCAAACTTGTTATTATAAAACATGTTTTAGTTAAGGAGTTATTGATACTTCAAGTGCAAAATGATGATATAAAACCTTGATAAACATGCACTTTTAAGTACTAATCAATCATCCTCCTCCTCCACAAACTGAAACAAAGACCAACACTCTAAAGGTAACTCCTCACTCAATGAATTCCAGTTTTAAAACAATTCCACCCTTTCCTGTGAGTTCTTCTAGGTCAAAGAAAAAGAGATTTTAGAGGTTTTCAAGAAAGTAGAACTCAACATTCCTTTGCTTGATGCTATTAAGTAAATTCCCAAGTATGCAAAATTCTTGAAAGAGTTGTGTACTACCAAGAGAGCTTTCAAACTGAAAGGTCATGAAACGATAAGTATGGGTGAAGTTGTATCTGCTGTTGTTCAAAAGAATATGCCTTTGAAGCAAAAAGATCCAGGTGCATTTACTATCCCATGTGTTATTGGTAATGCTAGTTTTAAAAGAGCTTTATGTGATTTAGGTGCATCCATTGGTGTTATGCCAAAACATGTTTATGATTCTCTTAGTCTAGAGCCTTTGAATAAAACTAGTATTGTAATACAACTTGCGGATCGTAATTTTGTTTACCCACTTGGTGTGATAGAAGATGTCCTAGTCAAGATTGATAGTTTGGTTATTCCATGTGACTTTTATATTCTTGATATGGAACATGATTCTTGTGATTCATCAACCAGCACTCCTATATTGTTTGGGAGACCATTCTTAAAAACTGCCAATACAAAGATTGATTGTGGTAAGGATACTTTGTTTATGGAAGTAGGAGATGAAAAAATGGAAATCAATTTTCATGATGCAATGAAATATCCTTATAGCAATGTTTATTCTATCACATGCTATGACCAAATTGATAAGTGTGTGCAGCAAGTTTGTGATTTTGATTGCGAAGACGGATTAAGCATAGCTTTGAGCAATGACTATGATTTTACCAAGATAGAAGAGATGGAAAGGCATATATGTGTTCCCCAAAACATGCATGAATCAAACATTGGATTTGCAAGCTTTGCAAATTGTCCTTTATGATGTAGGAGTCATTTACCCCATCACAGGCAGTGAATGGGTGGCGCCTATCCTTTTGGTGCCCAAAAAGATTGGAATTACAGTGGAAGAGATTCGAAATGATGCTTATGAGAATGCAAGGATTTACAAAGAAAAGACTAAGAGTCTCTATGACCGAATGATTACAAGAAAAGAGTTTAATGTTGGAGACAAAGTCCTTCTTTATCATTCGCGTTTGAAACTTTTTCTTGGAAAGTTGTGCTCTCGTTGGATTGGACCATTTGTTGTTTCTAATGTTTTTCCTTATGGTGCAGTTGAAATTACAAGTTTAGAAACTAACAACATACTCAAAGTCAATGGGCATATTTTGAAACCCTTCTATGAAGGTTGGATGGCAGAAATCACCGCTTCTGCAGAGTTAGCTGAACCAATCTATGAAGAATGAGCATGCAACATGTTGAGCTAATGACATAAAACAAAAGCGCTTACTGGGAGGCAACCCATCACAAAAAGAAAAAAATCAGATTTGCTTTCTTTTTCCTTATATTTTTTTTTTCGCATTTCAGTTTATTTTTTTGTCATTCTCTTATGTTCCTTTACTTTTATTTCAACATTGAGGACAATGTTCTGTTTTAAGTGTGGGGGTATTGAGAGAATTTTGGTTTTCTTATTTTAGTTTTCTTTGTTGTTTTTTTTTAAAAAAAAAAAACCTTATGTTTGATCTTTTTAACTCCTATTGGTTTTTGAGAGTATGAGTATTATGTATGAGAATTAATTGAGATAGATGAAGATATAAATCAAATGAAGGAGTATGCATGCAAATTTTAAGGTTTAATTGGTTTAGGGATTGACTTTGAGAATATGTCATGTTGACTTTATAGTGTTATACCAATGCAAGCTTTTGAGCCTTCAACATTATATTTTTTGAGTGTGCATTCTTTCAATGATATGTATCTCTAGAAGTTGCTTCATATCTTATTGAGATTATATCTCATTACAAATGTACATGAAGATGATAAAGGCATTAGGAATTTTAACCCCTCGAGCCAAAAAGCCAACCTAAAGCATATTATCCTTAGTGAGCCCGTTTTGAGCTTGTTTATCTTTTCTTTGCTTTATCCATGTATAAGCCTTAACTTTATATATGTTTTTCTTTTCCCCTGGCCAAGGATTAGTAGAGCATATACTAGTGATATCTCATGGAATTATGGTTGGAAATTATGTGAAAAAAAAAGAAGTGATGCTTGATGAAAAGATGGGCAAAGTTGCCAAAGGTGGAAAAAAAAAATAGAGAAAAGAATAAATATATATATAAAAAAGTATTCCTTTATGTTTTTTAAGGTTTTATGTTGAAAGAGCTTGAAATCAAAAGGAGTTAAGCATTGGTGATTAAAGATGAAAAATTTATGAGCTTTGTTGGAATATCTTATTTGAAGTATTATTTTTCATAATGCTCTACTTTCTTTGGTTTGAACCTTTCCTTTTACTTTCTTTTACCTCACCTTAACCTCAGCCCCATTACAACCAGAAAATAAGACCTTTTGATTCATGTAGTACTTGTAATAAGTTGATAATGGAGATGAGATTGAAAAAGCAAGCTTATGGTAGAACATACTCTTTGATTGAATTTGAGAGATTTAATCACATAAACCCTAAACACATGAATGTTAGAGTGTATATCAATGAGAGGACCTATCACTTTGGCATGGCATAGATTTCATTTAAATCCCAACGATTGATTGAATTTTGAAGTTTGCATGTAAATAAATTCATGAGAATTGTACTATTTATCCTTCATGATTGTATTCTTATTTATAATGCTTATACTCTTAGACATTGATGGGAGATTAAGAGATTGATCATAGTTA
Organism: Populus alba; assembly: GCF_005239225.2. Lineage (NCBI taxonomy): Eukaryota > Viridiplantae > Streptophyta > Magnoliopsida > Malpighiales > Salicaceae > Populus > Populus alba. Next base: position 10,734,557 of record NC_133288.1, read on the forward strand.
TTTTCAATTTAATTTTATTTATCCTTTCTCGAGGACGAGCAAGAGCTAAGTGTGGGGGTATTTTTTATTAAATATTTGGAAAGAATTGATTTCTGGCATCCTATTCTTTGACGAAGAATATTCTTGTTTAAGGAGTCACCATAAGTCACCACCTAGTATTATGGTCACTAGGAACCCTAACTAGTCAACAGAGATTCTATGATTCGGAACTAATTACGTAAAAGGAAAGATATTATCGCCCCTTAAACGTCCTGCCTGAGGCAGGATGCATTGATAGTTTCATCTTAAATTGCTAAATGTTTATTAGTTCATGCTATGAAAATTTGCTTATAATATTCCTGACTCTGGCGCCTATGAATATTCAACTACGAATATTTCCAACTCTGGTGTTAGTAAATATTATGTAGCTATAAAATAAATTAGATCAATATTTTTTTTATTCCCGACTCTAGCGCCAGTGAATGAATGAATAAAAATAAATTTTATTTTCACGCATGTACATATTTTTTTATTTTTCTAGCTAAATAAAATAAAATACAACGAATAAAAATAATATAAATTTAAACCGGTATTTTTTATTCCTGACTCTAGCATCAATGAATAAACCAATAAATTTATATTATTTTTATTCATGCAACACATTTTTTTATTTTTTTATTTTTTTCTACCCTTTTTAATTTTTTATTTTTTTTAGGCTGGCCTGGTTGGGTCACTGGTCTAGACCAGTGACCCGGCTGGGTACGCACGCCTGCCCAATGAATTATAATTCACTGCTACTATAGCAATGAATTAAAATGCAAAGGGGAGAAGAAAAGACTTACCTGTGGTCTGTTGCTCCTGAAGATGAAGACGAAGCCGGTTCTCTCGGGTGGTTCTTCTTTTTCTGGTCACTGTTCTTCCTCCATTTTTATGTGGTTCTTGGCTTGTTTCCCCTGCTCTTCTTCCTCTTTTTTGCTGGTTCAGGTGTCGCGGCGAAGACGATGATTGGCCAGTGTTACTCCTCTCTGTTTCTGCTTTTCCTCTACTATTCTGGTTCTTGCTTTCTTTATTTCCTGGCTTGCTTATGTTCGTTCCTCTGTTTGCGTTTGATCTCCCGCTTGTCGTTCACCCTCTGTCTTCTCTCTTTTTCTCTTCTGTTTTGGTTTTTCTTGTTTGTTCCTTTGTGTGTATTTTTTATCCCCTGCTGTTCATCGCCCCCTTTTCTAGCTCTGGATCTTTGTCCCTTCCTCCTCTGTTGTTGGCCTGTTTGTCAAAATCCCCCCTCTCCTTTCTGTTTCATCCTTCTCCCTTTTAGAGAGAAACTTGCCCCTCAACCAGTCCTGCCTTTGGAGGACTGTTATTCAAATCACGAACGAGATCATGGGCAAGAGACGTGGTCCACGATTTGCTGCAGATTTCCTGTTGAATCGGCTTCATCCGCGCAAACGTAGGAGACAATGAACAATGCTTGCAAAACGGCGCCGTTGTGTCCTTGGGCATGGATGTTTTTCAATTTAGTCCCTAAACAGTTTAAACTTAACAATTGGGATCCTAATCAGAAATAATTAATTTCTAATTGTGCCCTTGGATTAAATTCAATTGAATCCTTGAGTTATAGCGCCATTTACACAACATTCTTGGGTGTTTGGACTATTCAATTTGGTCCTTGGACTTTAATTTTCTAGCAATTTTTCCTTGAATCAGCTCCAAACTTTGGTATTTTTTCAATTACACCCCTGATTTCTTTAATTAATTAAATAAAAGTTTAATTAAATCCTCAAAACTCATTAATTCTTCAATTAAACTCTTGATTTCATTAATTAAAATAATCTAAATTTTAATTAAATCAATTCTTCAATTAAGCCCTTGATTTAATTAATTAAACTAGTCAAGAGTTTAATTAAATCTTTAAACTTTCAATCATGTTGCCCTTAACTCAAATTTTAATTCATTCTTCATTTATTTTATTTTTATTTGTTTTTCATTATTTTTTTAAAAAATAAAATAATTGAAATAAAAAAGTCAAAAATTGGGTTATGACATAGTTCATTAATATTAAAAAGTTTTCTATTTAATTATCTCACTCTCATGACACGATCCCCAAGGGGAGTGGCGTGGTGGCAAAGGGCTTGAGATCTACACTGCAGGTCTCGAGTTTGAGTTAGGGCGTACACCTCTTGTAAGAGTCTGGCACAGCCGGGGTTTTACTCGCTTACCTAGGCCCACAAAGTGCGCTTTCCAAGGGGTAGGGTTTCTTTGAATCTAAAAAAAAACTCTCATGACACGATTCTCAAGTTTTATAGGTAAACCTAATATGGCGGGTTAACCCAGTTGATGAAGATTTTTTTTTACTTTTACTTCATTAGTGTTTTTTTTCTTCCAATTTTATCTTTTAATATTGTAACTATAACAAAAAGAGATCAACCTTTCACTGTGAATTGCATTGTGCAAGTTCACAGTGAAAGGTATATACTTTTTAGTTATAGGTTTTTTTTTTTGTTGCTTTTTTTCTTTAATTATTTTTTATATTAATATTTTTTTTGTTTTATTGAGTTTTTTAATATCAAAAAAATTATATTTAGTTATCATACTATCATAACATAGATCCCATATTTAATGGGTCAACCTGCAGATTTGACGGGGTTAGCCTAGTTAATTCATATTTTTTTTCTTTTTATTCATTAGTTTTTTTTCTCCATATAAGTTTTTTTTCTTCTTTGTTTTTTCCCTTTTTTAATTATTTTTTTTAATGTAGTTTTTTGGTATTAAACTTATTTCTATTTAGTTATTAGACATTTATGACACGGATTTCATGTTTGACAAGTTAACAGAGTTAATTTAGATTTTCTTTTTCTTTTTTTTTCATTAGTTTTTTTTTTCTTCCAATAGGTTTTCTTTCTATGTTTTTTACTTTTCAAATTAATTTTTTTTGTTTAATTTATTTCATTAATATTAAAAAAAATCTATTTAGTTATCGCACTCTCATGACACAATTCTCAAGTTTTCATTAGTTAACCTAATTTGACAGGTTAACCTAGTTGATTAAGATTTTTCTTTTTCTTTTTCTTTATTCATGTTTTTTCTTCCAAATTTATCTTTTAATATTGTAACTATAAGCAAAAGAGATCAACCTTTCAATGTGGATTGCACTATGCAAGTCCACATTGAAAGGTAGATACTTTTAGTTATAGGTTTTTATTTTGTTGCTTTTTTCTTTGATTTTTTTTTTAAATTAATATGTTTTTGTTTAATTGAGTTTCTTAATATTAAAAAAAAAATCTATTTAGTTATTACACTTTCATAACATAGATCCCAAGTTTAACGGGTTAACCTGCAGATTTGACGAGTTGGCCTAGTTAATTCATATTTTTCTTTTTCTTTTCTTCATTAGTTTTTTTCTTCGTATAAGTTCTTTCTTCTTTGTTTTTCCCTTTTTAATTAATTTTTTTTAATTTATTTTGTTGGTATCAAACTTCTTTCTATTTAATTATCATACATTTATGATACAGATCTCATGTTTGACGGATTAACGCAATTAATTTAGATTTTTTTTCCTTTTTCTTCATTAGTTTTTTCTTCCTATAGGTTTTTTTTCAAGTTTTTTTTCTTTTTAATAAATATTTTTTGTTTAATTTAGTTCATTAATATTAAAAATATTTTTATTTAGTTATCGCACTCTCATGACATGATTCTCAAGTTTGATGGTTAACCTAATTTGACAGATTAACCCAGTTGAGTAAGATTTTTCTTTTTCTTTTTCTTCTTCTTCATTAGTTTTTTTCTTCTAATTTTTTCTTTTAATATTGTAACTATAACCAAAAGAGATCAACCTTTCACTGTGAATTGCACTATTCAAGTCCATAATGAAAGGTAGATACTTTTAGTTATAGGTTTTTTTTTGTTGCTTTTTTCTTTGATTTTTTTTTAAACTAATATTCTTTTTGTTTAATTGAGTTTTTTAATATTTTAAAAAAATCTATTTAGTTTTCACACTCTCATAATATAGATACCAAGTTTAACTTGCAGATACCAAGTTAAAAAAGAAAATGAAGAGAAATCACAAAGTTTAACATCTGAAAATCATGGCTCGTGTCATTAGACCATAAACACTCTATCTAGAAAAACTATGAAACTTAATTCTCAGTCAATTAAACATTGAAGGATGAAATTCAAAAGAAGAATATCAATTATACAAAAGGATTAAAATAAAAACTAACAATTAAATGAATAAAGATCAAAATTAAAATACAAAATAAATTTTATAAGGGTGAAATTCAAAAGAAAAGGCAATTTAACAAAAAAAGAAAAAAAAACAACAATAAAAAGAATGAGAATTAAAATTGAAATGAGAATTAAAAAAAGTTTTTTATATTGAGGGGTGAATTTGAAAATAAAAAGCAATTTAACAAAAGGCAAATAAAAAATAATTAAAAGAATGAAGATCAAATAAAAAAACACAAATTAGGATTGAATGATGAAATTGATAAAAAAAAAATCAAAGTTTTACAAAAGAGCCAAAATCAAAATTAAAAATCAAAAGAATAAGGATCGAAGTAGAAAACTCTATAAGTTAGAGGACAACTCTAAAATTTTGTATATTAGCACAAATTTCAAAGTGATGAAAAAGAGAGAAATGAGGAAAAACGAAAGTGATGCTGGTGACAAACTATGTCACCATCAACCACAAATGGTGCCTATAAAAACATAGGACATAACATTGTTTTCAATGATATGGCAAAAATGGTATCTAGACTATCGAGAAGCATTACACACTTTGTTCAAAAAGCATTGGTGCCTTTAACACCCGCCAGCAACTTTTTATTTTTTTATTAATTTTTATTTTTATGCAAATATTAAATTGCCCCTTAGTTGACCAAACAACAACAAAATAAATTATTGTGAAACTATGAAAAAACCCTTTGAGACAAGTTTTAATTTTTTAACTTCCAAGGACATTTTGACCGTTCACTATGCTTTTTATTTTCTTATTATTTTTTTATATTTAAGAAAATACCAAATTTTTTCTAAGCTGAATGGTTAATAACAAAAAAAAATCACTGTGAAAATTAAAAAAAAATTCTTAAACCTCAATTGTTAATAATTTTCTTTTAAGAGTATTTTTATTGTTTCACTGTGTTTTTTGAAATGAAAAAAAAATGTATTCTCAATCAATTTAGTAATAACCAGTGTGCCTTGTAAAATGACATTAATGTCCCCAATAGTCAATTTTAATATGTTTTTTGTTTGAAGGGCAAAAACATTGATATGCTATTTCAATTTATAGTGTAAATGGATTATATATTTACGGTATTTTGGTTTTGTTAATGTTAAGAATTAAACCAAGCTATAAAAGGATACAAGGAATTCAAGTCAATAAGTAAAATTAAAATGTAAACGATATGATTTAAATAATATGATTATTAATCTTAACTATTGGTTTGGTTAAAAAATACATGTTTGATTCGTTAACTTCATAGATTTATAGTATAGCATACCTTGAATGCACAAAATGCTTCTTTAAAGTGATTTACAAAAGCTATTTAAGCTCGATAGATATGTAAAATGGCTAACAATAAATGAATAAATAAATGAATAAACAAAGCAGATTTATAGTGATAGAGAAACATTATTAAATAAATGAATGAAAGCTAACAATAATGCTCAAAGAGCATGAGAAATCTTATTTTTTTTCCTTAGAAATAACTCCACTTAAGTTCTTAACATCCTCCTCCACCACCTCCACCACAACCAGCTCCTCCACAAACACCTCCACCAGCTCCAGGAAAGCCCCCCCGACTTCAAATAACTCCACTAAAGTTCTTAACATCCTCCTCCTCCACCACCTCCACCACAACCACCTCCTCCACCACAACCACCTCCACCACCTCCATAAAAGCCCCCCTGTCTGCGGCGGCCTCCACCTCCGCCTGAACCACTATCACCACATGCGAATATGACCATGGAAATAATTGACAAGGAAACAACAATCATGCATAACAACAGAAAAGCCTCAGAGGAATCAAGCAGGAAGCCTGTTTCTGAATGGACACTGCCTTCATGAACTATGAACTCTCTCGCCATCTTAATTTCCTAAGATATATGCTCCTAACACAAGGCTTGCTATAGCTCTAATATGTTATTACTAAAACCATTTTATATACAAACTTGCTGGAATATTCAATTGCGTTTCCTTAAGGAAGAGGATAACTTGGTGGACTTGTCAAATGTTTTATTATTATTATTGTGGTTTCCTTGTGGTTTCTGGCTTCGATTCTTTTTATGAGCTCACATGAAAAAACAAATCAGATTTCAAAAGTTTGACTAGTAGCAAATGAAAATATATATCCAGGTTTAATGCCTTTTACATCAAGCATTTAGGTGTCGAATGGGTCTATGTTTTCGGCGAAAAAGAAACAAAACTCAGATCAATTTTATTTTTTTTTCATTCTCATGTTGAGATGTTATCATTTTTTTCTATTATATCTGTTAAATACTACCTTCAAAATTTAAATCAATGATTAGGCTTACTAGTATAGTTGTTTAAATGAAGGTTTGTCATGAAATCATAATTTAAGTTTCCGAATTGAAATAAAGTAAACAAATTAAATTGGATTTGTTGGAGGGTACCATCACAATTAGATGATAACTCCCATTTCAAAAGAGAAAAGACGCCTTCTTTTTACTTACTTGTAGGGTTTTTTAAAAAAAATATATACATTGTGATGAAGTCTTAAAAAAACCAAGTACTCTAGAGCAGGACTTTTTAAATTAGATAAATAATCAATCAATTGGTCTTAGGAATCTCATCTATTTTTTTTTTAGTGAAAGTAGATGATAAGTTTATATTTGGTGCTTAGCATGCAAAGATAACTTATAACTGATACCTAGAAAAGGTCCTCTTTGATAGAGACAGGGACTCTCATATGCTTACAAGCTTGTTTTTTTTTTGTGTTTCAAAAATATATTTTTTTTTGCTTTAAATTAAGTTTTTTTCAAATTATTTTTGATTTGATGATCTCAAAAATAATTTTTAAAAAATAAAAATATATAATTTTGATACATTTCTACTACACCCCCTAGATAAGTATCTTCTTAAAAGAAAAAAATTAATTTAGAGAGAGATGTTGTGAATAATACAATAATTGTGATGTCCGTGAATTATGCAGCTGCTATGACAACTTCTACGATGATTGAGGTTGCTGTCACTGAAAGGTTGAAATTTCTACAATGTTTGATTGCATTGAATTTAACATCATTTAATATGAGAGGATATCAACTGGGATGTGTAGATACTAGCCAAGAAACGATTCTTTAACAAAAAAAATATTTTTTAAAATATATAAAAACGATCAAAATTAATTTAAAATCATTTTAAAAAAAAAAATTCAAAAATATTTTTTTAACAACAAAAAACAAACATATACAAAAAAAAAAAATCGTTTCTTGGGAATTAGGACTCCACAACTTACATAAATCCCATGCAAAAACCCACCTTGCTTTCTCAAAATTCTTTAATTAATTTTTCTGTATTCAAGCCAAGTCTCGTTCTCAAGGGTCTGATAAGGAGAAGCTTCTCATTTTTGTGGGGCACACTGGCTAGTATCTACACATCCCAGAATTAGAACGCACCCAACATCAAAGCACTTGCCGAGTCTGGCCTTTCCATGGCCAAACACATATAAAAAACCTATCGCAAACCCAGCAATCACGAAACACAGCGATGGCGTTTCAGACTGATGGATTCATCACCCTACCATATTAAATGATGTTAAATTCAACGCAATCAAACAATGTAGAAATTTCAACCTTTCATTGTCAGCAATCTCTATCATCGCAGAAGTTCTCATAGCAGCTGCATAATTCACAGACCTCACAATTATTGTATTATTCAGAACATCTCTCTTGTTAAAATATTATTTTATTTTATTTTATTTTCTAAGAAAATACTTATTTAAGGGGTGTAGTACGGTAACGTTTGCTTTTTAAAGTGTTTTTCGATCAGAAATACATCAAAACAATAAACTTTTTTATTTTTTAAAAAATTATTTTTAACATCAATTGATCAAAATAATTTTGAAAAAAAAAACTTAATTTGAAGCAAAAAAAAGAATAAATAAAATTCAATTTTTTTCAAAAGCACTTTTAAAACACGAAAAAAAAAACATGAGTAGACCAAGTTTAGAAGGATTACCTGAGTTTGCTTGTCTTTTTTTCTATTTTTTTAAAGTGATGATTTTTTTTTAATCATTTTTTTAGAGTTTTGCTTTGTTATTTTTTATGGTTTTCGTTCTATGGGATTAGTCCTAAGTTCATGACTAGAGTCACCCATTTCAAACGTTAACGTGGGTTGCCTTTTGTTTTTTTGTTGTTCTATTTTTTTAATTTATTTATTTTAATTTCATTATTCAATATTTGATTTATTTGAAAATTGATCTTCCAACTTTTTTTTCCTTTCCTTTCTATTGGGTTATCTAGATCCTATACCTATGATCACGACATTAACGAGTTAACCCAGACTGACTTATATATTTTTTTCCATTCATTTTTCCAACATTTGGTTTTTTAATAATTGAGTTTCATGATTCTATTCAATTTTCTTTTGAACATGGTTACCCTGGTATAACGACTAGGTCAGAGATTTTGCATCTTGACCTGGATGGGCTCGATCAAATGTTATTGATAATTTTTTAATTATATATTTTTCTTAATATTTTCCCTTCAATATTTTATTTACTAGAGATTGAGTTTCAATATTTTTTTTTCTTTTGATTTTGCTTTTCTCATTTGAATTATTAGGAATTGATCTTTAATTTTTTTTTTTCTAATTTTCTTTCTATGGTGTCATAACCCAATTCTGGGTTATTCACCAAAATTTATTTTTAAAAAAATAAAAATAAAATAAATAAAATAAAGGCTGGAAATGTGGAGAAAACAGATGAAGGAAAACTACAAAAATATGAAAACATCAAGCTATAATTTTTGGAGGAAATTAAAGACCTAATTGTACACCATGATACCAAAAAATAGAGAGAAAATGCAAATTCAAGGTCAAATTAAATGATTATTGGATGAATTTGCATAAAAATTAAGTTTGAGGACGTAATTAAATTTTAATAGGCCAATTTGATTTAATAATGGGTCAAATAAAATTTTAATTATGTTTAAGAATTGATTTGGGTCCAATTGAAGGATTTAATTAAGTGCAAGGAATTAATTATACTTTAAATGGGTCAAATTAATTTCTTTAGGAGAAAACTTGATGAAAAATTAAATTTGGGAGCCCAATATGGGCTTAATTGAAAAGATTGGAATTTTAAGAGATCAAATTTAATTTTTTCCAAGTTAATTGATTGAAATCAGGGGCAAAATTACAAGAAAATTGAAGTTTTTTGGTCAATTAGGGGTTAAATTGACAAAATTCACAGCCAATGACCAATCTGCGAAAGGTGTTGGACTATAGTGGCTTAATTGACAAAAACTGGGGATTCAATTGAAGAAATTAAAATTTTAATGGTCAATTAGGGGCTTAATTGCATAAATCTGAGATCAAGGATCAAAGTGTAAAAGGCTCGTAAATACGAGGTTGTAGTTTTGTAGGGGCCTAATCGCATGAAATTGAAAGTTTAGGATCAATTAGGGGTGCAATTGAATATAATTGAAAGCTAGAGAACTACGTTGAAGATCAGCAAAAATCCCTAATTTAACCATAAATGGCGCCATTTTGGATTTTAAAAAAAAAATATCAGACTGCGTGTTGTCTAGTCATTGTTCATTAGCTTCTTTATTTATTTATTTTTCTGAAAAGCTAATCCGGTTACCTACTTTGCATATGCATTTAATGCATCTAACGTCCATTAAATTTGATAAATCTTGCACGAAAAAGATCCTCTGCACTTTCTCTACAACCCTATATGGCTTTTTTAGGTTGAATGACAACTCATCGATGCTAGTGTCGGCCTAAATGGGCCAACTTAGTTAGCGTTTTCCTGCAGATTTAACAACTCAGGATGCCTACTTTGAACCAACGGTTGAGATTCTTCCCAAATGAATCAAGGGCTAAAATTTTTCCTCAATGTAGATAAGATTGCCCTCTTCCACCACCTATAAATAGAGATGGATTTCATGGCCTAAGGGAGGAGAAAATCGAGTCCAAAGTTGGCTAAAAACTAGCTCTCAGCCCCCTGTTTTTGCAGTTTTTATCTCCCTCTCTCTCTCTCCGCCGTTCCAGTCACCAACCAAAGCCACCACCAGCTCTACCACAGGTAGCTACAACCACAAGCCGGCCACCCCCACACCTGAAATAGCCATCGTTTCTTCCTTTCTCTCACTTCTGTAAAAGTCTTTCTATTCTCCCCGTGAACAACTTCGGCCACCGTTCCTCACAGAAACACCGCCAAAACCACTAGCTAAGCCTTTTGATTAAAAGACAAGAAAAAAAGGGCAATGATAACATATGGACAAATCTAAAAAATAATGCTCATGATAACTTGAAAAAAAAACATATATATATATATATATATATATATATAAAAAAAAAAAAAAACAAGGGATAAACAATATAGGCCCATTAAATACAAAAGGAAGGAGTTGGTAAAAAGTTGGCCTAAAGTAATTAGGCTGGGTCAACTTAAGTTAGCATGACAAACCTATAACTCTAGTAATCTAGGTCAAGCCAACCAGAGTCATCATGACAAACTCACAATCTAGGTAATATGATCGAGATAACCCAATAGAAAAGAAAATAAAAAAAATCACAAAGTTATTTTTTTTAAAAAAAAAAAAAAAAAACAATGTCAACCCATGTTAATTTCTCAAAATCATAACTTGTGCTATTAGACTAGAATCATCTTATCTGGAAAAACCATGAAACTTAATTCTCAATCAATTAAACATTAAAGTATGAAATTGAAAATAAGAATATCAATTATACAAAAAGATTAAAAAAATTGAAATTAAAATAATAAGTATCAAAATTGAAATACAAAATAAATTTGATAAGGATGAAATTCAAAATAAAATGCAATTTAACAAAAGAAAAAAAAATTCAAAAGAATGAGGATTAAAATTAAAAAAAAAAAACAAGTTCTTTATTGAGGGGTGAATTCAAATAGAAAAGGCAATTTAACCAAAGGCAAAAAAAAAAAAACAATCAAAAGAATAAGAATCAAATAAAAAAAAAAACACAAATTAGGTTGAAGGATGAAAATGATAAAAAAAAAAATCAAAGCTTTACAAAAAAACTGTCATAACCCAATTTTTGACCATTTTTATTTAAAAAATTATTATTATTTTATTTACTGAAAAGGATAAAAATGATGATAAAAAAAATAATAATGATGAAAAACAAGTAAAATGAAATAAATAAAGAATGAATTAAAATTTGGGTTAAGGGCAACATGATTAGAAGTTTTTGGGGTTTAATTAAACTTTGAAATTAATTTAATTAATCCAATCAAGTTTTTGAAGTTTTTTGAAGTTTTTGGGGTTTTAATTGGAGAATTAATAAGTTTTGAGACTTAATTGAACTTGGAATTAATTTAATTAATCCAATTTAGGGTTTAATTGGAGAATTGATAAGTTTTGAGACTTAATTAAGATTGGAATTAATTTAATTAATGAAATCAGGGGCTTAATTGAAAAATTATCAAAGTATAGGGCTGATTCTGGTAAATGTTGCAAGAAATTAACATCCAGAGACTGTTTTGTAAAATGCGCTGAAATGCAGGGGTCCAATTAAAGTTTATCTAAGGGCTTGATTACAAAACGTTCAAAACTGCAAGGACCAAATCATAAATAGCAGCTGAATGGGAAAACGTAGCCGTTTCTTCGACAAAACTGTTCACTGTCTTCTTCCTCCGTTTCATCAGTTTCCAGCCAACGCTTAAGTTTCATCATTGAAGGCGCTTAAAGGGTCGGTTACAGGGCATTTAGGAGGCCGGCCGTTACCACTGATTTTGGCCTTATAAAAGGAGAGGGAATCGCAGCCAACAGGGGGGGATTTTTGGACTGAAAAGGGGACGAAAAACCAGAGAAAAAGGGTAGAACCGAGGGAAGAAAAAGCCATGCACGACAAGGGGGGTGAAGACAGACGAAAAAAAGAAGAGAAGGAAGGAGGAGGAAGACGCAGGGGATTTGAACGAGAAAACCAGAGAGGGGCAGAGGAACGAGCAGAGGAAACCAGCTAGAAAAGAACCGAACAAACCGAAGGAAGGCCAAGAACCAGAGAAGAAAACAGGAGGGACGCAGAGGAAAAACGAACGCAGGAGACAGAGAACGAGAGCAAGAAAACAGAGAGAGTGAGCGACTGGAAACAAAAAAAAAAAAAAAAAAACAGGGGACGAACAGGCCAAGAACCGGAGAAGAAAAACAGGGGGGCAGAAGACAGAAACAAAAAAAACACAGAGGAGGTGCGAAAGACGAAACAGGGGGAAGACGGACAGAGTGGAGCACAGAACCGTGGAAACACAGAGGAGGGAGGAATAAACAGAGAAAGACTAAGAGGGGGAGGAACGAGCAGGGAAAACCAAAACAGAAGAGAAAAAGGGGGAAGACAGAGGGGGAACGACGATCGGGATCTTCATCTTCGCCTCCGGCAGCACCAGAACCAGGTAAGTATTTTCTTCTCTCCTTTGCATTATAATTCACAGCTACAGTATATGTGAATTATAATTCACTTGCTACAGTGAATTATAATTCAATTCTTTCTTATTTCTGTAGTTGAACGTAAAACCCTGCCACTCGACCCAGCACAAATATAAATAAAAAAATAAAAAATAAAAAAATAGAAAGTATAGAAAAAAATTTTACATGTTCATAGAAAGAATTTATTTTTATCAACTTATTCACTAATATCAGGATCAGGAAAAAAATATATATATATTGATTTTTTTTTGTGGCTACGAATTTTTACCAACGCCAGAGTTGGAATTATTCGTGGTGGAATTTTTACCAACGCTAAAGTTGGAATTATTCGATATCGAATATTCACTGGCGTCAGAGTCAGGAATATTATAAATAAATCATCATAGCATAAATGAATAAATATTTAGCAATTTAAGACAAAACCAGCAATGTAGTTTGCCTTAGGTAAAACGTTTAAGGGGTGATAATATATTCCCTTTTACTTAACCAGTCCCGTACCAAAGAATCTCTGTTGACCAGTTAGGGTTTCTAGTGACCATAATAGTAGGTGGCGAGTCCTCAAATAAAATATTTTTTCTAAAAGAACAAGATGCCAAAAATCTTCTTTAAAAATAATCAAGTATTATTTTTAGGGTCGCCACAATGTCGGGTGCGACAAAAACCAAGAACAAAAATTAGAAATCAAAAGAATAACAACCAAAATAGAAATCCACATAAGTTAGAAGACAACTCTAAAATTTTGCATGGCCAGCAAGAATTTTAAAAGGATAAGAGAGAAAAAAAAAAAAATGATAATGGTAACAAAATGTCACCAGGGACAATATATGGTGCCTATAAAAAAAGAGGACATAACATTGCTTTCAATGACATGACAAAAATGGTATTTAAACTGTCGAGAAGCGTCACACATGACGTTCAAAAAGCATTTGTGCCTTCACACATGCCAATCATTTTTTATTTTTTTATTTTTTTTACAAATACCAAATTGCCTCTTAGTTGACCAAACAATAACAAAAAAATTATTGTGAAAATACAAAAAATCCATTTGAGATAAGTTTTAATTTTTTTTAACTTTCAAATGCATTTTGATAGTTTACTGTTCTTTTTATTTTCTATATTTATGAAAATACCAAATTTCCCCTAAAATGAACTGTTAATAATGAAAAAACCACTGTGAAAATAAATAAAAAAGCCATTGGATGTTAATTTTAAATTTTTTTTTACTTTTAAGGATATTTTTATTTTTTTATTTTGCTTTTAAAATAAAAAATAAAAAATATTTTCAATCAATTTAATAATATCTAGTGCGTCTTTGTAGAAAGATATCAACGTCCCAGTATTCAATTTAATATACAAGGAATTCAAGTCAATAAGTAAAATTAAAATGTAAACGATATGATTTAAATAATATGATTATTAATCTTAACTATTGGTTTGGTTGAAAAGATATGTTTTATTCCTTAACTTCATGGATTTATACTTTAGCATACCTTGAATTAGGGGTGTTCACGGTCCGGTTTTAACATAAAAATTCAACCGAACCGGAAAATACCATTTCTTGTTAATATAAACCGAACCGAACCGAAAACCGATTCAAACCGAACCGGTTTTGTTCGGTTCGGGTCGGTTTTTTAGCCTTAGAAACCAGAAAAACCGAAACTAATTAAGTAAAAAAAAACTTGGCTGAATCACAATCATTAACAAACTTGGCCGAATCATATTCAAAAAATCCTTGTTGAAAACTTTGAATCCAAGCTCTTCGATTGAGATCAATTGAATCAAAATCACTGGATCTATCTTTAAGCCTTGTGAACAGAGGAGAGGGAGAGAGGGAGGGGCAGGGCCAGGGCCACTGGAAAAGGGGAAGGGGGGAAAGAGAGCGGGGAGGGAGGGATGGGGTTGCTAGAAAGGGAAGGGGGAAGGGGGAAGGTGAGCAGCTCGAAAGGTTTTGGGAGGGAGAGAGAGTGGGGGAGGGAGGGGTTGGAGGAAGGGGGGAAAGGGAAGGGGGAGGGTGAGTGAGGTGGAAAGGTTTTGGGGAAAAGGGAAGGGGGATGGTGAGTGTGTTGGAAAAGTTACGGGGAAAAGGGAAGGGAGAAGGTGAGTGGGGTGGAAAAGTTTTGGGGAAAAGGAAAGGTTTTGGGGAAAATTTATTTTGTTTTAGATTTAATTAAACCGGTTCGGTTTGGTCCGGTTTAATCGGTTTAAGCTTTTTAAAACCGGAACCGAACCGGACCGGGTGGTTTTTTAAAAATTTTAATCGGTTTATTCGGTTTTTTTTCTCAGTTCGGTTTTTTCGATTAATTTTTTCTCGGTTTTCTCGGTTTAATCGGTTGGTCAGTTTTTTTGAACACCCCTACCTTGAATGCACAAAATGCTTCTTTAAAGTGATTTATAAAAGCCATTTAAGCTCGATGGATGTGTAAAATGGCTTCAGAAACTTTTTACCTTTACCCTTACCATTATTAAATAAATAAATAAAAGCGAACAATGATGCTCAAAGAGCATGAGAAATCTTTTTTTTTTTTTCATAGAAGTAACTCCACTAAAGTTTTTAACGTCCTCCTCCACCACCTTCACCACAACCTCCTCCACCAGCTCCTCCACAAACACCTCCACCAGCTCCAGGAAAGCCCCCCAGACTGTAAATAACTCCACTAAAGTTTTCAACATCCTCCTCCACCACCACCTCCACCAGCTGCTACTCCAGCTGCTGCAGCTGATGCAGCTGCTACTCCAGATCCGGGACTGCTGTGGCCTCCACCTCCGGCTGAATCACTATCACCACATGCGAATATGACCATGGAAATAATTGACAAGGAAACCACAATCATGCATAACAACAGAAAAGCCTCGGAGGAATCAAGCAGGAAGCCTGCTTCTGAATGGACACTGCCTTCATGAACTATGAACTCTCTCGCCATCTTAATTTCCTAAGATATATGCTCCTAACACAAGGCTTGCTATAGCTCTAATATGTTATTACTAAGACCATTTTATATACAAACTTGCTGGAATATTGAATTGCCTTAATTTGCTTAAGGAAGAGGATAACTTGGTGGACTTGTCAAACGTTTTAGTATTACTAAAACAATTTAATTATATTCAAACTTGGTGGACTGGTCCATGTTTTTCGGCAAAAAAAGAAACAAAACTCAGATCAATTTTTTTTCTTTTCATTTTCATGTTGAGATGTTATCATTTTCTTCTATTATATTTGTTCAGTACTACCTTCAAAATTTAAATCAATGATTAGGCTTGCTAGTATAGTTGTTTAATTGAAGGTTTGTCATGAATCATAATTTAAGTTTCCGTTCGTAAGATTTCTGAGACATAGAAGGGGCTTCCCTTGAAACGTTGTAAGATGAAAATCTGATTCGATGCAATTAAAAATCTCTAAAAACGGTTTATATAAGATAATTAATAACATGCCTCGCGATAGTCAATCATGGCATTTTCCAGGCAAATATATGGAAGTTTATCTGTGTTTGGGGCAGTTACGCAACTAGTCAATCATGGTGGTCGAAAACTATTTTCAAACCTCGTCGTAGCTCAAGGTTAGGTCCAGGCCTTTGAGTATTTCTGGAAGTGCTACCCACGGGATAATGGCCAACAATTTTAGTTCTCAGCTTTTTAATATATTATTTTATTAATCATATTCTTTCTTTGACTGTTCGGTGGTTTATACTGTATCAGTGGTAGCAATGTGAATTATATTAATATTTAAAACACATACTGTAAGAATCTTAGAATTTTCTTTTTAATTCATTTAAATATTAATATCTCCTTTAACTCTTTGACTTTTAACATAAGTTCTATATTTATTATTTCTATATATGTTATATTTAAATGCCATCATTTTTTTCTTATAAATCTTAATTTAGGATAATTCTATAATTTTGATTTAAAGATTTAAAAATTAAAAAAAAAAAAAAAACAAATTATTCAGCTTTACATTAAACTTTACTTACTTGTAAACCAGTCATCCAAAATTTATAATTATTTTTCAGCATAATTTAAACCAATAGCATTAACACTACCACAAAATCTATGAATACAACTAGAAACACGGACCATAATTTTTCTATCACTAACTCCGTTGGTATTTACCGATGAAAATATGTCATCGGTATGTACCAAAGAAATCCTAGTTGGAATAGAAGAAATTAAAAAAAAAAAAAACAGTACGATGACATGTAAGTTTCTATAGACATTGTTACCGACAAAACTATTGTTAGATTCAAATAGTCAAGCTATACAGTGACATGTCACTTATACTGATAAAATTGCCGATGTATTTATAGACAGAAAAAATTATGTTGGTAAATCCATCGGTAATATTTAATATATGACCTAGCCCTCTCCCCTTCCCTATTTTTTTTTTTTTTGCACAAAAATATATATATATATATATATAAAAGTTACACTACAAGATTTCACAGTTTTACCGACGGAAATATTCCGTCGGTGTGTGATAGAACGTTCGTCGGTAAAGTATTTATCGACTATATTACCGACGGAATAATCCCGTCGGAATACCTTTTGTCTGTGATTCCACATTCCATCGCTATATCGGTCGGTAATACAAAAAAAACATTTACCGACGGACCGTGCGCGCCAAAAAAAAAAGTTTCCCGCTTGGAATATACCGACGGAATATGTTCTGTCGGTGTTATGTAAATACCGACGGACTACATCCGTCGGCAAAAGTGAACATCATAACTTGTAAGTAGACATTATTGCGTAATATCCTTGCTAATTAATTTTTGCTCATCACAATGTACATTTAACACTTTTGAACTTCGAATTATTTCCGTTGGTTTCCATACTCCTGTACGTATCCTGGCAAAATCGTGCAATGATCCTTCATATTGTTTTTTTATATATACTACATATACTGTTCTTCATATATTTAATCACCTCCTCTCATTTTTATTATGATTATTTGTGGTATACCTTATTAATGACTTAAATAAATAAAAAAATAGACTAGAAAAATAAAGTTTTCATGGATCGACTACATAGGCACGTGCACTGTCTTCGAAAAACGGAAATGGGCGTATTATGATGTGGTTTTCGACTGAGGGCGCAGGTACTGGGATTTTAACTGGTATTCTTGGATAGGATTTTTATTATATTTTTATTTTAAAATAATAATTTAATAAAAAACTTAAATATTTTTAGTCAGGTTCTTATTATTTAATTAATACAAAAAATAATATATATAGGGTTAAATTTGAATCGATTTTCATATCGGGCTTGATAATATTTTAAATTTATCTAATTATCCAAAAACAACTCCCTCATTCGGAAAATTATGATCATGGGGTTTGTAGCTCGCAATGGCTTCATTCATTTAGCAAGAGCATCCTCTAGAAAGCATCATTCTTTCCTGGAACTAGCGTCTTATTCAAGTTTTTTTTTTTTTCAAGGGGTGCCTCCGTCTTCAGAGGTTATAAAGGGCTTGATCCATGCACAGAGGTTATGCCCAAGATCTCTCACATTCCTCTATATATGGTGGGATATCGAATCCACAAATGCAACTAATACTCGGGATGTATTTGTTTTTTTTATTATTTAATCAACTTTTAAAATACTTTTTAAACTATTTTTTATTTGAAAAATATTAATTTAATATTTTTTTAGATTTTTTATAATTTTAATATGTAAATATATAAAAAAAATATTCTAAAATATTTTCCATTAAAAAATATTCTTACAAGCCACAGCATTATCAAATACACACTCCACCACGCATTTGGGTACTTGAACCGTGATGAAATCTTCATCCTAGCTGTGTATATGACTTGAAATCTTGCATGCCGATAAGTGATTATTGGTGGTTCGTAAATAACATAAACTAGGCAACATATCACATGGCAACCAACAAGTATGGATTTGATCACGTCTTGATCATAAACTGATTTCTACGCGATATTTACTGGTGAAATTAATTAAAAAATATAGGATTGAATTGTGAAGATTGAGTGGGTCAGCTCAGCTAGCAGATGGGATGAATTAATTTACTATATATATATATATATGAGGAAGGTAGCTAGAAGTAGAGGTGATGGCTTTATATATATATCTCACCTACGGTGCCTTGCCTACAGCGCGAAAGCCATCACCTCTACTTCTAGCTACCTTCCTCATATATATATATATATATATATATATATATATATGAGGAAGGTAGCTAGAAGTAGAGGTGATGGCTTTCGCGCTGTATCACCTCTACTTCTAGCTACCTTCCCCATTTATAAATAAATAAATTAATAGAGAGGAAATAACTAAATGCCCAACAATTCCACAACTTGAGCTAGCTAGCTTGGTTAGGATCACTCGGTCAATGTTCTTGCAGCCCTACGTACAGAGACGAATGAAGATTCAACGTAACCCTCCTTTTCTTTTGAGGAGATGAGAGAAATATTAGCATCATATTTAAATTGGATGTATCAATTCACTAAATATTGTGCTCCTAATAACCTGGCTGGGTCAGATTGAGCAAATTATATATATATATACACGGAGAGAATTCTCTCAACTTTGGCAACTTAATTCAGAAATTAATTCCCGACCTGCCAAACTTATTATGATCAGTCATTAAATTGCATTTTTTATTTTTACTATTTGACCCAGCTGCTATGACTTAAATAAAGCATTAGGAAAATAATAATTAGAAATAATTAATGCGTGTTTAATGTGTTTTCATCAATTCACTAATTAAAAGATGATCAAGGGGATGAAAGAGAGAGGAGGGGGGAAAACGAAAGTGATGCTGGTGATAAACTGTGTCCCCTTCAATCACACATGGTGCTTATAAAAATAGAGTACATAGCATTATTTTCAATGACACGGTGAAAATGATATCTCGACTGTTAAAAAGCATTATACACGTTGTTCAAAAAAACATCGGTGCCTTCCACACCCGTTAGCTACTTTTTTATTTTTATTAATTTTTATTTTTTATATAATATCAAATTGCCTCTTAATTGACCAAACAATAACAAAATAAATTATTATGAAAATATGAAAAAGCCCCTTAAAACAAGTTTTAATTTTTTAACTTCCAATGGCATTTTGATCGTTCACTATGCTTTTTATTTTCTTATTATTTTTTATATTTATGAAGTTACCAAATTTTTCATAAGCTGAATGGTTAATAACAAAAAAAAATCACTGTGAAAATTAAAAAAATCCTTGGACTTTAATTTTAAATTGTTTTTCTTTTAAGGGTATTTTTATTGTTTTACTGTGCTTTTAAAATAAAAAAAAATTATTTTCTCAATCAATTTAGTAATAACTAGTGTGCCTTGTAAAAAGACATTAATGTCCCCAATAGTCAATTTAATTTTTTTGCTTATAAGGGTATTTTTATTGTTTTATTGTGTTTTTAAAATGAAAAATAAAAATTATTCTCAATCGATTTAATAATGACTAGTACGCCTTGTAAAAAAATATCAATGTCCCCAGTATTCAATTTAATATACAAGGAATTCAAGTCAATAAGTAAAATTAAAATGTTAATGATATGATTTAAATAATATGATTATTAATCTTAACTATTGGTTTGGTTAAAAAAAATTATGTTTTATTCGTTAACTTCATAGATTTATACTTTAGCATACCTTGAATGCACAAAATGCTTCTTTAAAGTGATTTATAAAAGCTACTTAAGCTCGATGGATGTGTAAAATGGCTTGAGAAACTTTATTAAATAAATAAATGAAAGCTAACAATAATGCTCAAAGAGCATGAGAAACCTTAATTTTTTTCCATAGAAATAACTCCACCAAAGTTCTTATCATCCTCCTACACCACCACAATTACCTCCACCACCTCCACCACAATTACCTCCACCGGCTCCTCCACCACCTCCACCATCTCCAACAATACCACCTCCTCCATAAACGTTTTATTATTATTACTGTGGTTTCCTTGTGGTTTCTGGCTTCGATTCTTTTTATGAGCTCACATGAAAAAAAAAATCAAATTTCAGAAGTTTGACTAGTAGCAAATGAAAATATATATCCAGGTGTAATGCCTTTTACATCAAGCATTTGGGTATCGAATGGGTCTCGATATTTAAGCATTGTTGAGATGTTATCATTTTCTTCTATTATATTTGTTAAATACTACTTTCAAAATTTAAATCAATGATTAGGCTTGCCAGATTATTTGTTTAAATGAAGGTTTGTCATGAATCATAATTTAAGTTTCCGTTTTCAAAAGATAAAGAGGCCTTCCGTTTACTGACTTATAGGGTTTATATATATATTTGGTGAATAAGACCAAAAATATAGTAGTTTATGAATAGGACTTCCGGGTTAGATAATCGATTAATCAATTTCTCCTATCAATCTCATTCAT
This sequence comes from Populus alba, assembly GCF_005239225.2. NCBI lineage: Eukaryota > Viridiplantae > Streptophyta > Magnoliopsida > Malpighiales > Salicaceae > Populus > Populus alba. The sequence continues at coordinate 10,755,545 of NC_133288.1, forward strand.
TTTATTTAGCCAAGATGGTTGATAGGTTATATTTGATGCTTAATAAACTAAGGTAACTTATGACTAGTACCTGTAAAAGATCCCTTTTAGTAGAGATGTGGACTCTCTAATGTCTAAGAGCCTATGTATTTTCACTTTTCAAAAAGCGTTTTTGTAAAAAAATAATTTTTTTTTGCTTCAAATTAAGTTTTTTTTTCAAATCGTTTTGATCTACTGATGTCAAAAATATTTTTTAAAAAATAAAAAACATATTATTTTTGTTGCATTTCTAGAAAAAAAAAAAAAAAGTACTTTGATAAGCAACCACAACAACACTGCACTCCCTAAATAAGTATCTTTTTAGAGAAAGAAAAATACAATAATATTCTCGAGAGAGATGCTCTAAAAATATATATGCAGTGGAGAATGAAGATTGGAAATATTTGTTTTGAAGGTCTCATTGTGTATGTATAGCTCATGAGTTTTGTTCTGTTGTGAAGAAAATACGTTGGAGTGTAACTTCATCTTCGTGATATTTCGAGTTACATTGTCAATAATATTCCACTCATTTCATCCAATTAAAAGATGGTGATATGGTTGGCCATAAAAGACTTTTTACACATTTAAAAGTCTTGGTGGAGTATAGACTTGTTTAATTAAACTTATTTGTTGAGAAATAATTCTTCTAAGATTTTATATAAAAATCTATAGAATTGATGGTGTTAAACTCAATCATCTCTTGGGTTCAACCAGTGTCAAACCCAGTGTGTTCGATGCTTGACAGTCATTTCTTGGGTCCGACTAGTGTCAAACCCAGCGTGCTCGAGACTTGGCACACTGCCAAGCCCAATATTATCGGAGTCATTCCTGAGGTTCGACATACTTCTAATCCCATTCATTTGAATCTAGCTAGCACCAGATAAGTTAAAGAATTTTCATAGCTTTTTTATAATACCATTGTTTTTATTGGTATGGAAATTTTAAATTGTGGCGTCTGTGAATTATCCACCTGCTATGAGCCTATGACAACTTCTACGATGATAGAGATTGCTGGTAATGAAAGGTTTAGATTTCTACAATGTTTGATTGCATTGAATTTAACATCATTTAATATGAGAGGATATCAACTGGGATGTGTAGATACTAGCCAGTGTGCCCCACAAAAATGAGAAGCTTCTCCTTATCAGACCCTTGAGAACGAGACTTGGCTTGAATACAGAAAAATTAATTAAAGAATTTTTGAGAAAGCAAGGTGGGTTTTTGCATGGGATTTATGTAAGTTGTGGAGTCCTAATTCCCAAGAAACGAGAGTGCTTTCCTGTTTGTGATTTTGTGGGGTTTTTTTATGTTTGTTTTTATGGTTAAAAAACTATTTTTGAAATCTTTTGAAATTGTTTTATTTTAAATTAATTTTTTTTATTTTTAAAAATATTTTAATATGTTAATATTAAAAATAAATTTTAAAAAAATAAAAAAAATATATTATAATAAAGTGTTAGAAGAATGTGTCACGTAAAATAAATATAAAATTTCAATACCTACAAGGTAGTAGAAAAGTCCTAATTAATGTTTGATAGACAAGTTCAAATTTATCTTTATATAATTAGACAAGTTTTTAATACATCAATACATTTCTAATTATGTCTATATTATATTCTTGTATAATATCCAATTCTTCAATATGTTATTTTATCAAGTTTTTTCATCTAATATGATAGAAAGCATACATTTTATTTTAAAAAAATCCTCTGTTATGTAAGTATATAATAAATAGATTGCTGAAAATGCTTTTAAAAATAAAAATAAAAAGTTTATAATTACTCAACATGCAATTAAAATTTTAAAAAATAAAAAATTTTATTTTTTTCAATTAAAATTATATTTATGTATATCTTAAAAGCATTTTCATAATGAAAAAACAAATTAATTATATCAATTTTTGTGAAATATTTTTGACAGCGTAGGAGAATTGAATATTATACAATGATATAATGATATAAGAAGCATAAGTAGAAATATAGAGACATGTCAAATACTTGCTTAATAACTTAAGTAACTATGAATAAATTGAGTAATTGTTTTATTATTAATTGTTTCATTGATACTCTCACAAAATCTCTTAAAGTTTTTTTCAGTATCGATCGCTCTTGAATAGTTGTCTAAAGCCTGGACAGACAAAAGGCTTATCAGATTGACCCAATTGTTGCTTACTAGCAATTAATTGCTTATAGTATTAAAAACAAGTGAAAGAAGAAGGACAAAAATAAAATCAAAATAAAAAATATAGTGCCCTTTTCATTTTTGTTTGAAAAACATTATTTTGATCCATAAAAACCTCAGTTCAAAAATGTTTGGTCCTATGGTTTTTGTAATGTACATTTCTATTTTAGACTCTATTTTTTTAATGGTTTAGTTCTTAAATTTAAAAAGAAAAAAGAAAGTCACTGGAAAAAAAAAATATATATATATAATTATTATATATATTTAAAAAAATATACACACACACAACAAAATAAGTTGACTGTTGTGTCAATGAACCCATATCCTACCAAGAGGAGTTTCATTATGGTGGTTAGGAATTTTCATCTTATAAAAAAAAAAAAAGTAGATTTGGGGTTGGGAATTTTTTTTTTCTTTTGGTTTAATTTTGGGTTTTTGGATAGATTAAATAGTGTTTTAAGGTTAGAAATAAGTTTAATGTATTTTATGGTGTTTATCAGGGTTTTTTAGATAAATAAAGGTTGAAAATAGATTTTCAAGGTTTCTAACTCATATTCTAAATTTTCAACCAGGATCCTAAATTTTCAACCACAAGAGGTGGCCAAAATATCAACCAATAGATGATGGAGTATCTACAAATATAGACAATGTATTGTTTATTTTCTTTAAAAAAAAAAAATGGCCAACAACATGTCTTCTACTCTTAAAAAGAGTTAGACTCATGGGCCTTGCTTTCTTTCTATTAGGCCAATTGTTTGTGCTGAACCTCTTAGGCCTACTTGCCTAGGTTTTTTTGTAAGTAGCATTTTTTATTTTTTATTTTTTATTTTTTATGTCAAAAAAGTACTTTTTTAGACTTTGATTAAAATGAACTCAAAATAAAATAATTAAAATAATAATTATTCATTTTTCCATGGTTTTAAAATAATATTATAGGTTCCATGGTAATATTAATACTTTTTTTAATTATTATATAACAAATATGCAGAAACATTTAAGAATGTGCTAATGAATATTTAATGAAAATATTTTTTTTTTTATTTTTAATATATTTTTAGTTAATTTTATAATATTACTTAATTTTTTTTATCTTTAATAACATACAAAATATCGAGGCATTTATTATTATTTTTTTTATTAAAACTTACTTTTAAGATTTTTATAGGTTTTTATTTAAAAAAACATTGCTTCTTATTACAAAACATATTTTCCTTATAAAAAAAATATTAATAATAAAATATATTTTAAATTGAGAAGATATAGTTTTTTCTACTTATTTCAATCCTTTAAATTTTTACAAACCTTTATTTTTAATTACTATCCCCTTTCATTTCAAAAATATGTTGTTAACAAAAAGACATATATTTTGTTCAAATCAAAAAAGTTACATGAATGAGAAAAGAATAATTCATCTAACTTTTTTTTTCAGAATTTAAACTATTGTTTTTCATATAAATATTTATTTTAATTATAAGAAAAAAAATAAAAATAAAAATGAATAGTAATGAACTATATAGAACTTAGATTGATGTATATGAACCTCAACAACAACCTTTTCTTAGAATCATGTCACGATAAAGGCATGAATAACATCTCTTCCAAATTGTTTATTAGATTAACAGTTTAATATATTGTTATATAATGAAGTATTTTTATAATATGTTTTTAATTTCTAATTGAATCAATTTTATCCATATATATATATATATATATTGAATTTCTAAGGAAATTTTTAGACTTGACCACCAGAATAAATCACATGATTTGTATGTAAAAATTACAGTGACTTGGAAACTTAAATTTATTTTCACATGATTAATTTATTTTTATTGTATCTTAAACCAAATATAGCTGGATGTACAACTGCTGACTAAGACTCTGTTTATTTTTGCGTTTAAAACATGTTTTTGAAAAAAATTGAAAACTTTTTATTTTATAATTTGCTTCAAATTAATATATTTTATAGTGTTTTTAGATCATTTTGATGTACTGATGTTAAAAATAATTTTAAAAAAATAAAAATATATATATTTTAATATATTTTCAAATAAAAAAATACTTTGAAAAATAACTGTAATGATACTCCTCAGCATGCTCTCAATATATAATTTCACTCAAAGTTTTGTTTGCCAAGAAAAAAAAAAAAAAAAAGCCTAGAAAATGGCTAGGATATTTCAGGCCTCTTGCGTGTGTCATGGACCAACATGAGGCTAGCCATGCGGTTTCCACTTCATTTGGGTTCGCTAATTGGTGTATGAAATCCAAGCCTAGATTGGTTGGTTCAACATTATTCTTTTTTTATTAATCTCCAAGTCAAGCTTCCACAGCTGAACAACAAAGACAGAGTGAAAGAGAGCGCCATGGAAAATATAGTGTTTAGAAATGGGATGGTAGTTACTTTTTTAAAATATTTTTTATTTAGAAATATATTAAAAATTATTTTTTTTTATTTTTAAAAAAAATATTTTTAATATTAATACTTTAATGTTAAATTAAAAAAAATAATCAAAAAACATAATTTGCATGCGTTATCAAATGGTGTCTTTTAGTTTGGTGACCATCTATCATCTATCTCTTCGTTTGAAGTGACAGAGACCTAATTAATTATGCCCTTTCTAGTCATGGTTCAAGGTGGGTTAGGTTAATTATTTTTGAATGACAAAAATACCGCCTTTGGCAGGTATCCTTGCATGATATGGTTGGCTATAGGTTCAACTAGCCACTGTGCCTGAATGCTTCGGCGTGGTAGTCTTTTTAAATTTTATTTTTATTTAATTTTATAGCAATTAAAATAAATATTTGTAAGGAAAATAAATATATTTTTCTTCTTATTCAATTTTTTATTTGAAAAATACACATATTTTTTATTAGTAATATGTTTGTTGAATAAAAACTAGAAGTAATTAAAATAAATATTCATAAAAAATTCAAATAAGTTGATTTAAGGATGAAAAAAATATCTTTTCAATTAAAACCTCCTTTTTTTTATTCATGTATTTCTTATCTTTTTTAAAAAAAAAATTTATCACATGCATTTCTTAAAAAAAAAAAAAAAAAGCTTATCATGATCTGAAAAAACAAGTTTTAATTTAAAAAAAACATAACTTGATAATTTTAACATGATTGTAGAAAAAAAAAGAATAAAATCATGTAAGAAATTTACAATAAAAAATATCAAAATAAATATTTTATTCTCATTAAATATTAAATATTTATGAGAAAACGTTTTTAAATGTTTTGCATATTAGATTCATATATAATATAATTCACAATGTAATTGTTATTATTACCATAAAAGGTTGTAAATTTTATATGAAAAGTATGGCATAATTAGACAATTTTTTAAAATATTATTTATAGTTAATTTTATTTTAAATTAAAACACATAAATTAAAAGGTCATTTAAAAGAAGCTAGGCACTTGGATATAGAAGGACCGGGCTTGTATACCTAATCTTAAAAAAAAAAAAAAAAAAAAAAAAAAACAACTTACATATTTAGGTTTGGAAGGCCACGCCCCACGTAATCTATCTTTAAAAGAAAAAATTAATGACACATCATCCTCCAAAGAGTTTTTTTTATATAGGATGGACAGCACATCGACCACCTGGTCAAATAAACAATATTATTAACTTGTGTATTTTCTAGTCATCTCATGTCATCAAAAAGTTAAGGTATAAGTTTTTGGGCTATAAAAACCTCTTTTTTTTCATATGAAAACACCTTAAACATATATTATGAACCTTGATAAATTTATTTTTAATTCCAAAACACCTTCTAATTGATTTAAAAATTTAAAATCAAAATGAATAAAAAAAAACATCTCGAGCCCTAGTCTCCCTTTTCTAACATGGTTAAAGAACAAAACTACCTCCAATGAACTTTACTATTCAGGATGAACTCGTTGATACACGGATTAATTTTTTTGTGGCTAGAATATTGTTACTCAAAACCTTTCTCTTTCCCTTTTATTTTTTTGATAACTTTATTTCTCCTTGTTAACATTAGAGGACTTAACACATAAAAAAAATTAAGAACTGAAATATAAATTCCAGACCAAATATGGAAAAGTTCAAAAAATTCAAAAACCTAAACACATTTCCACGAGCCTAAAAATTGTGTTGTGAATTGAAACGTGCAATTAAGTTATGACAGTCTCGTTTCTATTCCTTATATGTTAAGAAATAATTTTTTTTCTAACACTTTGCAAACATTAATCAGTAAATCAAATAAATTATAAGTATGAAAAAACTTAAATGAACAAGTTATTAGCGTTACGAAAAGAAAACCTTTTAAAGAACTCTTTAGAAAATAAAAAACCCAAAAGGCAGATTATATTGGTTTTTTTGGTGGATTGTCACCGACAACCTTTGTTTTTTGTTTTTTTTTTTATTATTTTCTCTCTCCTCTTGATATTCATACTAACCATTTAAAATTCAGGGTAGTCCCCTTAGTTATGCATATTTTGAGTGTCAGTTCTCATTTTTTTTATTTATAATTTTTGTCCTTGATTTTTTGTAAGTTTTTAGTTTTTTTCAATCTCATCATTTAATTTATTTTTTAAATTTGGTTTTGATTCTTTTTATTTCATAATTTTTTTCTCACCATTTTCTATATTACTTTCAATTGTTTTTAATTTCATCATTTGATAAAAAAAAAATTAATTTGGTTTTTTTTTTTTAAATCTAGTCATCTTTCTTTGGTGGTTTTTTCTTTTAATTATTTTGTGAACTTGATTTTTCTATTAAATTTAACTTTTCAATCCAAAATTATTCATATTCTCAATTTGTTTTTATCTTTTTAAATTTAATCCTCATTCTTTTAATTATAATTTTTACTTTTAAATGCTTTTGTATAAATTGAATTTTTTGTTCAAATTCATCGTTTGAGATTTGATTTTTTGAAAAACTAGGCTTCATGATTTTTCTATGGTTTGATGCTTCTGATCAAATGGCCTGGATTACAAGTTTTTATAAGCTAACACGGGGCAAACTTGTTTTTTGGACTTATTTTCTTTTTGATCTCATTAATTGACATTGACTTTTTTTTTTTTACAAAATAGGCTCATGGTTTTCTTCGTTTTTTTGTTTTTTATTGGGTTATCTCGATCTCATGACCTAACTTGTAGGCTTGGGGTGTTAACCTGAACGGATTCACACATTCTTCTCTTTCTTTTTTTTTTTTTTTTTGCTTTTAATTACTCTTTTTTTAGATCCTTTTTGTGTGGTTGATTTTTTTTAAAAAAATTTTTATTCTTCAATATTTGATTTTTTGAGAATTAAGCTTTCGTTTTTTTTTTTTTTTTTTTTTCTGGTATTTTGTTTTCATTTAAATGACTTAGGTCGTAGGTTTTATAAAGCTAACAATTGGTTTTTTTTTTAAAAAAAAAAAATTAGGTTAATGATTTTCTTCATTTAACCTGATCGTGGGTGTGACAGGTTGACCTGGGTGGGCTCGAACGTTTTTTTTTCTTCTTATAATTGTCTATTTTTTATCCTTTTTGTATGTTGATTATTTTTTTCAATTTCATCCTTTACTTTTTGATTGATGGAAATTGGAACTTCGATGGTTTTTTCAAATTTGGGGATTCTAGTCAAATGAATTGCGGTCATGAGCTTAATAAGTGAATATGGGTTGACATTGTATTTTTTTTTTGTTGGGAATTAAGCTTTTTAATTGAGTCAGGCTCTAAGATTTCTTAAGTTATGATTTCAAAAGATTAACCCGAGTCTAAGTGATTCACCTAGGTTTACTTGGTTTTTAATATTATTAAAAATTTCAGTTGCTTTTTTATGTTACTAAATTAACCAAACTTATTAAAATCAATTCACTAAAGACTTGAGTCTTGAATTTCTTTTACTTCTTTAGAAATCCGCATCGCCTTAACTTTGTTCTTCTTATGTTTGGAAAAATTGGCATGGCTATTGTATGTGTTACGTTGACCACCAAGATATAAGTTTCAATCGAGTAATTTTTTTTGTTTTTATTTTTTTTATCTTTAATATTTGATTCATTATAATTGGTTCTTTTTTTAATTTGTCTTGATATGATTCCATGGTTTTTATCACGATCAACGAGTTTACAAGTTCACTATTGGTAGCCTAAATTGATCCATTTTGCTGCCATTTAAATATTTCTTTTAAAGAATTATATTATCTAAATATGATCACTATTTAATTATTTTAAAAGTGTTACACATCAAATTTTGACTTCTAACATTTATAACATTTTTTTTAGGCTGAAAAACATGAACCAACTAGCGTGTGCCAAAAAAGCTACTTTCTATGCTAATATTTTGAAAGTCAATAAAGCCTTGTACGCAAGATGCAACATGATTGTTGGAATAAACCATTTAAATTAATCTGGACACTTACCATCATCTATATAATTAGAGACTCGATATCATTAACTTTAATATCTCTATATATATCCAATCTTTATCCTAATCATGTTCCGGAAAGTAATCTTCCTCATCATGGCAGAGCAGTTTTTTTTTCTTTTTTTTTAATCAGCTACTCCAAAGTTTGGTAGTCAATATATTAAAATAATTAAAAGCAATAAAGACATATTAATTTTTTACCAAAATTCTTTCAAAATAAAATTAAAACGCGAAAACAACCGTTTTCTCTAATCTTAAATAAAAAAGAATATTATTCACAGTCTGCTGTTTTCATCATATACGGTTACTCTTGAGGGTTATTGTGTCTATATATATATATATATATATATATATATATATATAATATATATATATATATAGAAGTGGCTCTAGAAGATCCCAGCGTCCTTCGAATTTTTACTTCATTCCAAGGAGAGAAAGGCTGCTTCCCTGTTTTTCTACAGGAGAATACAACTCTACAAGAGCCAAAAGTCAGGTAGTGACTGTATTAACCAATCTCATCGACCCGTCGCGGTTTTTTCAAGAATTTTTATTTTGAGAAAAGTTGTAACATTCTTCTTGCAGACATCATCCGATCCTTTTATTTTCAGCACTGACATGAGTGTTTCGATGGCTGTCTTAAAAGCTATCTCTCTGAGGATCTGTTTGGCGTCTTGCTGAACAATCACATGCACATTGAAGCTGTTTAAATTTGTTTTTCACTTTCCAATATGAGATAACAAGTACGTATTGATAAATATCAGGCTTCTACACTTTTTATTTCGATTTTTTCAAAGCAAATATTTAATAATCTTTTGATAACTTCAACTTTTTGAAAATGAATACATTACTTGATTCTTTTAAAAGCAGGATATATTGGAGTGTATTAGTGTGCTATTTGTTTTGAGTCCAACATGTTTTTTTTTTTAATTTTCAATATTGTTTTTTTTTGTTCTTTTAAAAACAAATTAGATATTTTTTAGTATTCTTTTGTATAATTTTAATATATAATACAAAAATTAAAAAAATAATGTTGGGTTTTTTTTTATTTGTTTTGGTTAATTTTAATATTTGTTATTTTTATCCAACTCCCAGTACCATGCTTGATTTATATACTAAAAAATTATGTATGTTTTTATTTGTTATTTTGTTTCTAATAGCTTCTTTATGTATGAGATCCTCTATATATTTATTTCATGTTTTTAAATTTGCAGCACATAAATAATAAAAATACCGTAAATATTCATGTTTTGTAGCTATTTTATATACAAAGAGCAACACATGGTGATAACACTATATCAATTACCTAACAACAACAATAATATCAATATAGCTTAGAAGATTCTGTTTTAGTTAAATTTTGTTGTTTTCGTAGTTATATTAGATTTTATTCTTAATATTTGGGTTATATTATTTTTCTATTTGATTTAAATTCTGAACCTTATGTCCTAAAGCTCTAAAGATTCATTTAAGATCATATTTAAGATGGTTGTAATTCTTATTTTGATGTGATTGATTATTAGAGAGTGATTATTTCATTAAATCAAACTTGTGTATTAGGTTTTTATTTGACCGTTGTTTATTTGATTTCTACTTTTTTAGGTTTAAAATTGTGATTAGTTTGATATTAAAAACTTAGTGTTCTTTTGATAGTTTATTATGTGTGTGTTGTGACACCTTTATTGGCTAGCCAAGGTTGCAAAACCAAGACATGTTTATAAGCATCAGTCCATGGAACTAATGATTAATGGACTTTATAAATATGCAGTTGGCCAGAATTAATCAATTGATTGGATGGAAGACCTAAAGGATTGTAAGTAAGAGTATCACAATATGTAGATAAGTTTTGAAAATCGTTTTTAGAGGGGAACAGATAGTAGGGAGGCAACCTTTTGCCAATGATATGAATTTTTATGGAGACTAGATTCAACTTAAAATTCTAAGTTTACATGTACCTTGTCATGTTAAAGAATTCTTGATTGGTGTATGAAGCTCTAGAGAATTTTCTTATACACGGAGTGTTTTTGAATAAATGAACGAATGAATACTGATCATTATTGAAATTAATAACGAGAGTTTTTTTCTTGATAGTGGCAACACTAAAGAATAATTCAGTTAGAGAATAAGCGAAACATCTGTAAAAAAATTAGTTATTGAGAAAGATTAAGAAGAAAATGGAGAGTTATTCGCTCTTCTTCCTTTAACTTGATGAAACTGGTGGTCAAAAGAAGGTACCAAGATTTCCACTATGGTGAGCGGCAAGAGGAAAATAGTATGTTTAAGCAAGTATATCTAATGAGTTTTTTTGCCAACAATGATTAGGTACTATCTATTCATTGAATGAAGAGCAATTTGTGGCATGATACTTGAGTGGATTATGATAGTCTATACAGTGACTGCTTTTGATTATATGTCATTATGAATGTGTTTTTTTTTTAAATAAAAAACAACTTATTAACTCTAGATACCTCCAACCATGGCAGAACACAAATCTAGGAGAACTATAAAGAATTTTTACAG